>NC_084564.2:24150000-24175000 GCF_033978685.3 Nerophis lumbriciformis
ATTAACATTGACAGCCCTACTATTTATGTTTGTCCACTAGTGCGTGTTTGCATGCTGCCTGTGGTTTCCACTTTCAGCCCATGCTCAACCACATCCTGTGTTTTTGTGCAGATTCTTGCAGCCTTGAGACACCTGCACTTAAAGAACATCGTCCACTGCGATCTCAAACCCGAGAATGTGCTGCTTGCCTCTGCTGATCCCTTCCCCCAAGTAGGAAATCACACAGACAACGCTCTCGTTCTTAGAGATTAAATTATTTCAAGTATGTTATACTGCTGAATTATATTCCACTCATTTATGGTCATGTTACGAGCAACTGGGAGTGCAATCAGTAGAGCACATCTCCAACACAGCATATTCTGTCGGGGCTGTTAATGACTCAAAGGGGTAGTTTTCCCAATTATGGCATGATACCAGGGCTATTTATGTAAATGATTGTCGGGACCACATTTTTTTAATGCTACAATTAGGAGTGGATACCCGCCACATTTGAATCGATACGATACCAATTCCCTGTACCTGGTCATCAATACTGGTAGCAATTTTAGGTACTTGGGTGTGTGTTCATAAATATGAATTGTTTTTGATGATGAAATAAAATGATCATTGTAACATTTAAACATGAGCTGATAATGATAACTGCTGTCCAGTTGTTATACCTTGTTGTAGTATCACATTTCTGAGTCTCAATTACAGTTGAAAGTCTAAAACGTTAGATAAGGCATGGGCAAATTATGGCCCACGGACCGTATGTGGCCCTTTAAGCTTTTCAATCCGGCCTGCTGGCTTTAAACCTTTACCATCGAAACTGGATCCGCCAATATGATATGGAGTGCATTTTTCTAATTGTAATGGTTGGATTCTGCGCTTTTGAGTGATATAAGAGTTATTAAGGTAATCTACTTCACATCAGCTCCAAGCAGACAGGCAAGAAGCAGAGTGGGCGGGGTTTGTTTACAACAGCCAGCCTGAGACCAGAGTGTCAGAGAGGGACACAGAAGCAGATTTCTACAACAAAGTTCTGTTCTTCAGAAAAGTGATATTATATGGATTATTATTATATATGGATCCGTGGGTGATTTTTGTAATTTGCCTTCATGTTTCACCGTGTGTTATTGTGTACAGCATTCACTTTTATGACCCAATCCAAACACCCTTCCCTAGTGCAGAAAAAAAAGAATTCAACCAGCTCAAAAATTCAACAAACATGGTCACACATAACCCATCCTGCCCATTGAACTTTGTAGATATTATAAAAAAATGTCCAATCAACATTAAAACTACACCCATTCATTACAAGGGATGATGAGAAACATGTAAAACGCTCCCTCCACACTTATCCATGTTTGGCGCATTTTAGCTGCTTGATATTTCTGATTGATCAAAAAGCTTTAAGGAGGTTGTCACGGAAGTAAACAAGGTCAGGGTCGAACTTTCACTCACATACTCTTAATAACCAATTATAATAATTATTAATCATACATCCATTATATGATAATAATATATAGTCACTTTGTTTGCCAAATCATTTAGGCCCAATGCGGCCCTCCAGTCAAAAAGTTTGGACACCCCTGACCTAGAGGTAGTTTGTCTGAGTCCACATACGATACTCGATATAAAAGGAGCTTCCTGCTCTTTTAAAATGGACCGATGATGATTTTAATCTACATTTTAAACACTACCTTGTGGTCTAGATCAGGGGTGTTTACTCCATCAAACTGATGGAGAGATGCAGCAGGGACCCCAACGTATATATCTTGTTAAAAACTGGGTTTTAAATTAAACTGATCCCTAGTTATTGTGCAATACTAAAATATAATACTTTGAGTTGGCAACTAGAGCGCTAATCGCTAGCTGTCATTTAACGGCGTTAATCGCTAGATTGCAACTTAAGCGCTAATAGTTAGCATACTTGCCAACCTTGAGACCTCCAAATTCGGGAGATTGGAGGGGAGGGGGGGTGAGGAGTATATTTATAGCTAGAATTCACTGAAATTCAAGTATTTATATATATATATATATATATATATATATATATATATATATATATACACACACACACATATACAGTATATATATATATATATATATATTCAGTATTTATTTTATATATATATATATATATATATATATATATATATATATATACAGGTAAAAGCCAGTAAATTAGAATATTTTGAAAAACTTGATTTATTTCAGTAATTGCATTCAAAAGGTGTAACTTGTACATTATATTTATTCATTGCACACAGACTGATGCATTCAAATGTTTATTTCATTTAATTTTGATGATTTGAAGTGGCAACAAATGAAAATCCAAAATTCCGTGTGTCACAAAATTAGAATATTACTTAAGGCTAATACAAAAAAGGGATTTTTAGAAATGTTGGCCAACTGAAAAGTATGAAAATGAAAAATATGAGCATGTACAATACTCAATACTTGGTTGGAGCTCCTTTTGCCTGAATTACTGCGTTAATGCGGCGTGGCATGGAGTCGATGAGTTTCTGGCACTGCTCAGGTGTTATGAGAGCCCAGGTTGCTCTGATAGTGGCCTTCAACTCTTCTGCGTTTTTGGGTCTGGCATTCAGTTGGCCAACATTTCTAAAAATCCCTTTTTTGTATTAGCCTTAAGTAATATTCTAATTTTGTGACACACGGAATTTTGGATTTTCATTTGTTGCCACTTCAAATCATCAAAATTAAATGAAATAAACATTTGAATGCATCAGTCTGTGTGCAATGAATAAATATAATGTACAAGTTACACCTTTTGAATGCAATTACTGAAATAAATCAAGTTTTTCAAAATATTCTAATTTACTGGCTTTTACCTATATATATATATATATATATATATATATATATATATATATATATAAAATAAATACTTGAATTTGCACTGAAATTCAAGTATTTCTTTTATATAAATATATATATATATAATATAATTTATATATATATATATATATATATATATATATATAATATATACTTGAATTTGTACTGAAATTCAAGTATTTCTTTTATATATATATATATATATATATATATATATATATATATAATAAATACTTGAATTTGCACTGAAATTCAAGTATTTCTTTCATATATATATATATATATATATATATATATATATATATAATAAATAATGCAGCCAGTAGCACAGCCGTTGAAGGAGCATAGGTGATTTAATTTGCAGGAAAGAAGTGAGTCCATCTTCGTTCTATTCTCTGTAACTATCTTTGTTTGGACATTACTACTTGCCGTAGTTTTGAAGCAATGCATGATGGGAATGCATTGCTTCAAAATTACGGCGTTAATACACTGACACTGTGTGTCAGTGTATTAACGTGCCGGCTGGAATAAACATACGCTGAGAAATAGCTCCGTGCATGCCTGCCTATTTTATGGGTTATAGATAAACCTATGGATAACGGAGACATACTGTATATAAAGTCTCCTTCTTGTTGTGTGTGCAGTTGCGCACTGAGCTCCAAAAGCCGTAGATGTTATAACGTGACTGGGCCGGCACGAAAAGCGGACGTGACGACAGGCTGTCCTCACTCAGGTCCGGCTCGAAATTGGGAGACATTCGGGAAAATGGTTGTCCGGGGAGATTTTCGGGAGATGCGCTGAAATTCGCAAGTCTTCCGGAAAATTCGGGAGGGTTGGCAAGTATGATAGTAAGCTATCTTAATTGCTAAGATTATTATAATAATACAGTATCATTATTTATCCACTCATCCATTTTCTACCGCTTGTCCCTTACTGAGTCACGGGGGGTCGCTGGAGCCTATCTCAGCTGCATTCGGGCGGTAGCCGGGGTACAATTATTTATTCATGTCTTAAATTTTAATCTGCAAGGTCCAGTGAGTAGAGTAGCCATATCACTGCCATTTATACACCAATGTGTACATATTTAAAGACATTTCAATTTGTGGAAAAATTGCAGGAGGAATTTAAAAAAAAATGAGGGGGGAAAAAAAAGTTTAATGAACCAAAAATTTCACGACTCCCTGCAGTAGCTCTGCGGACCCCTGAGGGGTTGCGGAATCTCTGTTGAAGACCTCTGGTCTATGTATGTATTGAATATACTTTGGTGTAAAAACAAAATTCTCAGTCACTTTTATGCCCTGTTTGTTCATAATCATATGAATTCACCCAGTCACAACATTAGGTACACCTGCACATGCTCCCATTGATTCAAAGTTGCATAAAAAAGGAAAATAATACTTCTATCTTAGCTTTTTTTGCAGAGGGAGAGGAGCTCGTCCTCCTCTGGCTGAGAGCTTTACTTAATGTCCAAATAAGTACGTCCACCTCATGGTGATGTCATAATACTGCAATACCCCGTGGACAGAGGCATCCAAAACTGCATGCAAGCTCAGGCCAAAATGCATGAACCTTGTGACATGACACTTTGGCATTGTTCAACACGAGTATCCAACATTTATAAGTCAGAAAAGACGAAATTCATCATATGTCCGCTTTACTGCAAATATGGTAGTCAAAGATCTTCTATATGACAGGAGCACTCTCCTTTATACAAATCTACTGGTGAAATGTGAGTTGTTCCAACTGAACTCGGGATGAAATTTGCCGCTAGTTGAATCTCTTTACCTGCACGTCATATCTGACGTCCATTCTGCTCTTCTCACAGGTGAAGCTGTGCGATTTCGGCTTTGCCCGAATCATCGGGGAGAAGTCCTTCCGTCGCTCGGTGGTCGGCACGCCGGCCTACCTGGCGCCGGAAGTCCTGTTGAACCAAGGCTACAACCGCTCTCTGGACATGTGGTCTGTGGGCGTCATCATGTACGTCAGCCTCAGCGGCACGTTTCCTTTTAACGAGGATGAAGATATCAACGACCAGATACACAACGCTGCCTTCATGTACCCTTCCAACCCTTGGAAACAGCTCTCTAATGATGGTAAACACAGCTGCAAGTTGTAAACACAAAGTGGGGATTACATCTGTGTCATATACTGGAACAAACTTTATTTAGACGATCCGTTTGCTTCACAGCCATTGACTTGATCAACAATCTGCTGCAAGTGAAAATGAGGAAGCGCTACAGTGTTGACAAGAGTCTCAGCCACGCTTACTTACAGGTAACACAAACATAACCAATGCAATTATTAAGGCTCCATTTGCTTTTTGAATATGGCAACTGCTTGCCTCCATCTTTTTTGGGACTCTTCATTCTAATTAAAAGTGTTTGTTTAAGGTCAGGGTTCGGAGCAGGTTCGTCCACACCAAACTCATCTAAAGACCTTGCTTTGTGCAAAGGGGTCCAATTATGCTGAAAGAGCAACAAAATTGATAATGGTCCCAAAGATCTTGCTAAGTGCAATAACTCAAATTCAGTGGTGTAATAAGGCATCTACTCCAAATATTACATTTTTAATTAATTTGATTAAGAAGTGTGTCTCGACACCTTTGTCGTAGTGTATGAGTGCTTAAAATGTAATATACCCTGATATTATAATGCCATAAGTCAATGCTGGTAAACTGTGGCCAGTTATGACATGATGAATATAAATAGGATGTTTTTAGGAGATGGCAAAGTCCCACATTTGATTATTTCTACCAATAATTCTCAGAGGTCGCAGGCAGTCAGAAGTTAAATTTAAATGTTTAACATACAACCAATGCCTGACTAGTTTATTTATTTTGTTATGTCAATTAGGGCAATATTTTGGTCATCTCCTCTTATGTGTTTAGTCATTGCACAGTTATAGGTGAAATATCTACTTTTGTGGTTCTGTTTATGCAATTTTGTTAGTTAATTTACTTATGATTTATATGCATGCATCATGTCCCTTGTTTCTTTAATTCAATACCCTTATACATTTCTGCAAAATGCACTTTGGAGTAGAGTTGCACGATGTTGACAATATATGATATAAGTGATATACATTTGGCCAATGATAGAGCTTTTAATACTAATAATGCATGTTGAGGACACATTCTAGCTGTGTCCCACAAATTTGACAAATTTGGCTAAAGTCCATCCACAGTGTTAAGCTGCTTCTAAATCACTAATTCTGGCCACAATGGCGGCAAAATAGCTATTTCTTACAAGTAGTACATTCATGAAGTTTGGCTCTTTTATGAATTTATTATGGGTCTACTGGAAATGTGACCAAATCTGCTGGGTCAAAAGTATACATACAGCAATGTTAATAATTGCTTACATGTCCCTTGGCAAGTTTCACTGCAATAAGGCGCTTTTGGTAGCCATCCACAAGCTTCTGGTTAAATTTTTGACCACTCCTCTTGACAAAATGGGTGCATTTCAGCTAAATTTGTTGGTTTTCTGACATGGAATTGTTTCTTCAGCATTGTCCACACATTTAAGTCAGGACTTTGGGAAGGCCATTCTAAAACCTTAATTCTAGCCTGATTTAGCCATTCCTTGACCACTTTTGACATGTGTTTGGGGTCATTGCCCTGTTGGAACACCCAACTGCGCCCAAGGCTGATGATTTTAGGTTGTCCTGAAGAATTTGGAGGTAATCCTCCTTTTTCATTGTCCCATTTACTCTCTGTAAAGCACCAGTTCCATTGGCAGCAAAACATGCCCAGAGCTTAATACTAACACCAGCCATGCTTGACGGTATGAATGGTGTTCCTGGGATTAAAGGCCTCACCTTTTCTCCTTCAAACATATTGCTGGGTATTGTGGCCAAACAGCTCAATTTTTGTTTCATCTGACACCACATGGACAAAGATAAGACCTTCTGGAGGAAAGTTCTCTGACCCATAATAAATTCATAAAAGAGCCAAACTTCATGAATGTTTTTTGTGACAAACAAGTATGTGCTCCAATCACTCTATCACAAAAAAATAAGAGTTGTAGAAATTATTGGAAATTCAAGACAGCCATGACATTATGTTCTTTACAAGTGTATGTAAACTTTTGACCACGACTGTATGTTATTGCAGAAGACTGCAATATGTATCGCGATATAGATTTCATGCCTACTTTGAACATGTAATTATGTGTATTAATGTTGAAAAAGATGGTTGAAGATATTTAAATACATTTGCTTCTTCTGACTTGTATAAAAGTGGGTCAGGACATAATGACCTTTGAAAATGTGGGTGTCAGGTTGAGACAATTTGAAAAAATCTTAATTAAACAACGTAATGTTTTTTTATTACAAAAACAACTTAAAAAATAAACATATTTTTCAAGTAAAATGACACAAAAGGATTAGTGAGTTCCCTCGCTCATACAGACATCCTGTAATGTGATTGTCCAACCATGCACTAAAAGCCCTTTTCAACTTTAGATCAAATTCCAAAGCTTCTAACAGTGTAACTTTATTCCCGCCCGCCATTACGCAGGACTATCAGACATGGCTGGACCTGCGAGAGCTGGAGACCAAGCTGGGCGAGCGTTACATCACTCATGAGAGCGACGACAGCCACTGGCAAACATTCGCCCACAATTACACTCCCCACCTGGTGGCGCCCACCTGCGGCCACGAAGGGGACTGCAAGGACGATGTAGACATGCAAGGCCTCACCGAGCGGGTCAGCATCCTCTGACCGCAGAGAATGAAGAAAGCGGAAGGTGAGGAGTGACGTTCAGCTAACAGTGTTTGTTTACAGTCGTTACCATTATCAGCTGCATGCCAGCACTCATGTTCAAATCCAATTTCCTCTCAGCATTCAAATCTCTCTCCAAAGTTCTTCGGCACTTTGTGGAGAAACAACAGAGTGAAAATGCTGTAGTTTGCCCAGATTGATTTTAGTGTTATTACTATGACATAAATCACAGCCCTCCTTCATTATGAAAACTAGCAGCAGCTCCTGCGTAAATAAGTGCTTTCAAGTGACTAAAAACCTGCACTGCGGTGGCAATTTGTTTCCACAAAAGCTCGTCCATAAACGTCCTGTGGTGACAACTGGAATTATTGATTGGGTGACGGCACGTCTTCCTGTAAGTAATGCAAGCCACACTCTTATAGAAACTCTCTGAAATGTTCTAAAGTAGCACTTTTGTTTTCCATTTCCTGTTTATACCTTTTAATATATAAATAGCACTCTTCAACAGCAAGAATATCTTTGGTATGGCCTTTGATTATTGATGATCATGTTAACAGGTTGCATGTTTCCTTGTAGTAGAATGATACTGACTCAGTGTAAAACATAGTGTTTTTATTACAGTAGTCAATTATTTGCATGATCTAGTGTACACAACATGTTTGGAGTGAGATGCTCGGCGTCGTAGCACAATACAAACATTCAGAAATGTTCACTTTAGTTGTGTCCTTTTATTCATGCAATGACAAATACAAACTAGTGGTTCTAATAAAGACATCACCTTGGCATGTTTTGGCAGCTTAGTTGTGTCAGTCTTTAATGTTTATCTTTCTCCTTTTATTTAGCTGACATCTCCACACATCCAGACAAGGTTAATTATGTGCACAAAGAAAGCATTTATTTGTATGAAAGTGTTTTCCTTCCTAAATTAGATATCGACAAAGCAAGAAAGTGCCGTTTTTAATGCCCTGGTGAAGGTTTTTCTGCTTTCAGTTGACTGAATCATTTTGTTCTTAGGTACAAAAGTGACAGAGGCGAAATGGTACAATTCTGTGAAAGGTGTTCAGAAGTGGCCTGGTATCTGATAACAGTTATTAAAATATGTATAAATTATGGGGAACTCCAAGAAGTGCAACTAAATGAGACTCGCAGATGATTCAACATTTACAGCCTAGCTTCTTCAAGTGTGGTACACTTACCATCATGGGTTTAAAATAGGGAGCATGTGAATAAACATGTAGAACGGCATAACAACATTAGAAACTGGAATATACATAAATAGGTTTTTCAAAGCCTTATTTCTTTGCCACAATTTACACATATACAAAGTTAATAAAATTCCTACTATTGACTGATTTAAATGTTTTTGTCCCAAAAATCCTCCTGTGTTAACTTAAGAGACTTATTTCTTGAGTTTGTAAACAAAAACAAAAACGACACATTTCTGATAATAACAAATATTGATCTATCCCAGGTAGTATTGACCATATACTATGGAAATCAATGCTTAAGTTTGTGAAAATTACAGTGCAGACTGAATACGTATGGAAATAACCTTTTTTTTTTCATAACCTTGTACTTGGTATTGTTACTGTCAATTAATGTATCGCCGTGCCCACCTTTGTTTACATTTAAGAGCTCTGCATGTTTAGCTATTCCTCGTCCTATACTGATAATTATACTTGTAAGAAACTTAAAGGGGAACTCCACTTTTTTTCTTTTTTCCCCCCCTATCATTCATAATCATTATGAGAGACATGATGACGGATGGGTTTTTTTGTGCATTCTAACTCGGGAATAAACGTAAATAAAAGTCAGTTTACAATTAAGCCAATGGGTTGGGTTCTCATAAAACCTAATAAATAACCATCCAAAAATCCCCATTTACATTTCGTGACTTGAATAATGACCAAGTATTAGTGATATTGTTATTATAAGCGCTAATGCAGACAAACTACTTATAGCAGCGCCGTACATATATCTACAAAGATACAAATAATTGCTATTGCGACACATTTAGAACAGCTGTTTCTTTCATTAAAAAAATTTCGGCTCATTTTTATACTTCGCAAACTCATCCCGCAAGCCGGATAAAACCTGTTGGACCGCGGGCCGTACGTTTGACACCCCTGCCTTAAAACCCCTAACATGAACCCTATCTCTAAACTCTACCCATACCGCAATCCAAAACCTAAGAGGTACCATTTCCCCTCCCCTAAACGTGACTCTAGTTTTAATCCTAACTCCAAAAGTCATTATTCTATCCTAAACACTAGACTTAATCATAAAACTAACCCTGGGAACCCTGGTCTTAACCCAAACAACATTACCTTAATCACCCTAATCCAAAACCTAACCCCACTCTTATCCTAACCCGAGCCCTAGCCCTATTTCTCAAACCCTAGCTCTAACTTCTGAACTGTTAATCCTTTAATTTCAACCCCAATCTGAACCCTACACCACGCAACCAGTGAAAAATCCAAGCTCTTACAAAACATCTTGTATGATTGCTCTGCATTTGATTCTTTCTTAAGCATGCACGCACATGCTTTCTTTAATGCCAAGAAGATTTGTTTATTCAAATGATGCAGAGCTCTTATGATCTCTGTCAATATTGGCCTCATACAAGTGCAAATGCATGCGCGTACTACACGAGGTATCCAAGACAAAATCCTTTCTCGTCTCACGGAGTTGGCGGTGAAGAGGTGAAGAACGTGTATTGTTTCCCACGCTGTGATTAGCACACTTAAGTCCGCTTTTGTAGCGGAAGAACACTCGCAATCTTTTGTTGATTGACATCTAGGTCACTCTTGATGTCACTTTCAAGTGCCGCCACCTTTGTCATCAGCGCATGGTACTTCTGCAGACGTGCATTTTCCGCGATAAGCATTAGAATGAATCAATACTAAGCAAGCAGCAGTGATGATGGCACATAAATATCAACCACTGAGCGTTTTATGATACCTGGGAGTGTTGGATGGTTTCAAATAGCTCTTGGAAATATCCATTGTCGATCAAAATGGCAGAATAGAGTACACATGGATCAAAAGTACTATTTTTTTCTAGTCACTGTTCCCTTTACTAGTACTGTTTTAGTAGCTGCTCATTGTGATGTCTATGAAAAAGTCCAAAGGCTAATTACAGCAGCAGGTTATAAATACACATTCGGTTCGCTCACAAATGTCAAGCGACTCAAAATACACTAGCTGTGTTTTTGTAATGAAAGGACATTTACAACACTCTTTGCTCGGCAGCACAGTGCTTCACAACAACTTAACTGATAAAAAAAAAAAGATAACCTTGTGATGTGCTTTGTTTGGAACTTTTGTACTTTTATTTCCTAGTGAATGCATCAATTCTAGCTTTATTTGACTAAATTGTTCCAGGGGCCACAATCCCATTATTCTAAGGACCCAGAGGACGAACTTCTCTCTTCACTATTATTCCCTATTTTGAGAAACCAGTATTCTCTGTTGTGGACATTTGTTTTTGGTCTATTTCTTTTGTCAGTTACAAATTTCAGTATTTTTGTTCTCCTATTAAGTGAAATACAATAATACAAGTGTCTACTGCCATGGATGTTCAAATGTCAAGCCAATGTGTTCCAAGTTCCATTATACAACAGGAGCACTCTACTGTTTTTGGGAATCTGCTGCAAAATTTTGGTCTCCCAAGTTTTGAACAGAGCTTGGGGTGACCGGTATGGTGTCATTCCACGGCTGGATTTGACCCCTGGGCCACTAGTTGAATGGCCCTGCTCTAACCCAAACCCCAACCCTTACCTTAAACGCAAATCCTAATCTTAACCGTAGGCCTGATCCTAACTCTACTCCTACCCAAAACCAAAACCTGACAGTTCAGTTCAAAACTTGGTAGACAAACATTTTTTGCAGTAAATTCCTAGAGACACTGGAGTGCTCCTGTTGTATAGAGAAACTTGGATCACTGTAAACACATCCTTGCCTTGACATTTTACCTCAAACATTGAAGACTGGGGTCCAAACTTGTGATTTATATGACTGAAACTCTCCTTTTTGGCAGTTCATGGTGTGATTTACTGTACAGGCCAAAAGTTTGGACACACCTTCTTCTCATTCAATGCTTTTTCTTTATTTTCATGACTATTTACATTGTAGATTGTCACTGAAGGCATCAAAACTATGAATACCGAATAACTGAAAACATGTTTTATATTCTAGTTTCTTCAAAATAGCCATCCTTTGCTCTGATTACTGCGTTGCACACTCTTGGCATTCTCTCGATGATCTTCAAGCTGTGAAGTGAAAATCATTTCAGGTGACTACCTCTTGAAGCTCATAGAGAGAATGCCAAGAGTGCACAAAAAAGTAATCAGAGCAAAGGGTGGCTATTTAGAAGAAACTGGAATATAACACATGTTTTCAGTTATTCAGTATTCATAGTTTTGATGCCTTCAGTGACAATCTACAATGTAAATAAAGAAAACGCATTGAATGAGAAGGTGTGTTCAAACTTTTGGCCTGTACTGTATGTAAGTAAGCTGTAGCTTGTTTACTTCAGATGCAGCCAGTCGTCATTTGTTTAAATCACATGTGTCAAACTCAAGGCCCAGGGGCCATATCTGGCCCGCCACCTCATTTTATGTGGCCCGCAAAGGCCTGCAATTACTATGCGTCTATTTGTTTTTATATGTAGTCAACTTTCTATTTTGAAGAAAAAATTACATGTACTGTATCCAATGTCATATATTTGAAACCCATCCATCCATCCATCCATCTTCTTCCGCTTATCCGAGGTCGGGTCGCGGGGGCAGCAGCTTAAGCAGGGAAGCCCAGACTTCCCTCTCCCCAGCCACTTCGTCCAGCTCCTCCCGGGGGATCCCGAGGCGTTCCCAGGCCAGCCGGGAGAGATAGTCTTCCCAGCGTGTCCTGGGTCTTCCCCGTGGCCTCCTACCGGTCGGACGTGCCCGAAACACCTTCCTAGGGAGGCGTTCGGGTGGCATCCTGACCAGATGCCCGAACCACCTCATCTGGCTCCTCTCGATGTGGAGGAGCAGCGGCTTTACTTTGAGCTCCCCCCGAATGACAGAGCTTCTCACCCTATCTCTAAGGGAGAGTCCCGCCACTCGGCGGAGGAAACTCATTTCGGCCGCTTGTACCCGTGATCTTGTCCTTTTCGGTCATGACCCAAAGCTCATGACCATAGGTCATCGAGAGCTTTGCCTTCCGGCTCAGCTCTTTCTTCACCACAACGGATCGATACAGCGTCCGCATTACTAAAGACGCCGCACCGATCCGCCTGTCGATCTCACGATATATTTGAAACTTAATCTAATATTGCAACAAATATTATATAATGATAATAATAATAATAATATTAATAATAATGGAGTAGATTTATATAGCGCTTTTCTAGACACTCAAAGCGCTTCACAGAGAAGTGAGAACCCATCATTCATTCACACCTATCATTCATTCATCATTCATTCACCGGTGTGAGCGGCACCGGGGGCAAGGGTGAAGTGTCCTGCCCAATGACACAAAGGCAGCGATTTTTTTTAGATGGTAAGAGGCGGGGAGCGAACCTGCAACTAGGGATGTCCGATAATGTCTTTTTGCCGATATCCAATATTCCGATATTGTGCAACTCTTTAATTACCGATACCGATATCAACCGATACCGATATCAACCGATATATACAGTCGTGGAATTAACACGTTATTATGCCTAATTTGGACAACCAGGTATGGTGAAGATAAGGTACTTTTACTTTTTTTTTTTATAAAATAAGATAAATAAATTAAAAACATTTTCTTGAATAAAAAAAAAAGCAAAACAATATAAAAACAGTTACATAGAAACTAGTAATTAATGAAAATGAGTAAAATTAACTGTTAAAGGTTAGTACTATTAGTGGACCAGCAGCACCCACAATCATGTGTGCTTACGGACTGTATCCCTGCAGACTGTATTGATATATAATGTAGGAACCAGAATATTAATAACAGAATAATAATAACAGAAATAAACAACCTTTTTGTGTGAGTGAGTGTAAATGGGGGAGGGAGGTTTTTTGGGTTGGTGCACTAATTGTAAGTGTATCTTGTGTTTTTTATGTTGATTTAATAAAAAAATAAAAATAAAAAAAACCGATATCGATAATAAAAAAACCGATACTGATAATTTCCGATATTACATTTTAACGCATTTATCGGCCGATAATATCGGCAAGCCGTTATTATCGGACATTTACCTGCAACCCTCAGGTTTCTAGCACGGCCGCTCTACCCACTACGCCATGCCGTCCCCATACTATTACACATTCCAAACATCAAAATAAGTACTTAAATATCTGCTTGACTCATTATTTTGAAGCAACTTATCCATCAAATTGTACAATGTAAAAATTATTTTTCAGTAAAAACTGGTAGCTCAGTTGCCAGAATTTTACCTTAACAACACAAACCAAAAAATGTGTAATATTGTTTTTCCAGTAATGCACCGTAAAAATGACCATAGATTTTACAGTAAAACAGTGGTACTTACATTTACAGTATACATTGTAAAAAGCATGGTACATTTTATGGTAAAATTTCGGCAGCTAAACTTTACTCTAAAATCTACATATAATACAGTGTACGTAAAAATATATAACAATGAATAATTGTGTAATGAAGCAATTTAAAATGTAGATATTATTCACTACTACAAGGGCAGCATAACTGTGATGTGGCCCCCAATGAAAATAAGTTTGACACACCTGGTTTAAATCCTCTAGTTTTACTAGTGGTGTTCCTCAAGGTTCCATTTCAGGTCCTCTCTTGTTCATATTTTCGGCTATTCAACTGGTAGCCTGCAAGTTTAGTTCAGACTCACATTTTTGCAGCAGATTCCTAAAAACAAGAGAGTGTTATCATAGATGATCTTTGACTAGCTTTTTTCAGAAGCTCTCTCAAAACAAAAGAGCGCTCCTGTAACTGACAAAATAAGTAGACCAAAACCAAACATCCACTGTAGTGGACGCTGGTTCTATGGAATATTACAATTAGACAAATAGTGAATGTAGAAGTCCGGCACCCTGAGTTTTCTGGATATGTGTCCCCTAAAACAATTTAATTGTTTGGACCCCGACTTAAACAAGTTGAAAAACTTATTGGGGTGTTACCATTTAGTGGGCAATTGTACGGAATATGTACTTCACTGTGCAACCTACTAATAAAAGTCTCAATCAATCAATCAATATACCTGGCATAAACAAATTAAATGGCTTTTCGTATATTTAATTCACAAAACACTATCCCTTAGTGGAAAATGTTTAGACTTTCCATGTTGTGCTGTGAAATGAGATTTGTTCATTGACTCGGAGACAGTAGCGTGCAAAGAGCTGTGTGTGGGATGTCTGTCCACAAATGTGCTACATCTTTTCTGACACAGCTAAAAAATTCCCATCGTAATTATGTTTCCGTCATGTGCATTTCTGCAGTACTGTCTTTATAAAGCTCTCTTTTTAGTAAAGCTTTTAGTTAAAGCACCCTTTAACTATCATTTTTAATACGATTTTTTTTATCCTTTTTATGGTGTTGCCCCTGTTGTTTTAGTTGAATTGTTGTTTGGATTCACCTATATTTTGTTAATACAATTTACTTACTTACTAACTCACTTGGGTGTAACAGAAGATAGGAATAATTTATTCGAGCTGACAGATAAGAGAATAACAAAGAACCTCCCTAATTTGGAATGTGGCTGAAGTTCAGTTTCCAGTGAAGCTGAGAAGTATTTCATCCACACTGCGGGATAAAAACTCCCATGTTTTACTCCTATCTATGTCCATCACAATCACACATGCTCTTCACCCGTCATGGTCCAATCATAAAGTTCCTGCAGGGACAATTTCTTGCCATTTCACCATTACGCACGCTAAAAGGCTGCGGCGGCTGCTGAGCTTGTCCTTGCACTCAGTTAGCCCTCTCAATGTGAGTCATTTGTGGGAAACACTTTTTTCTGGAAAATGGCAGAACCACTGCAGAAAAAGCCGTTTTGTGACGGCAGAGTGGAGATTTGTCACATTTTACATAAGTGCAATGCATGTCTACTTGTCTTGCAAATGCACGGTACGGAGAAATGATTTTAAAAAGACAACTTTAGCTTTCAACGCTGTAAAATGTACTTACAAAAAGCATACGATGTAATGCTGCTACATTTTAAGATCCTTTGAAAAAAACATTCAAAAGCTGTGTTGCACTTTATTTGGTGCAATGATTGTCCCCAGTGGAAAATTAGTATGTTGCTATACTGCAACGTCATGTCATAAAACATTTGTACAATGCATTAGAGCTCTCCTGATCCGATACTGAAATTGGATATGGCATCAGCAAAAAAAAGAAAGTATTGCATTATTTGTGCTGGCGTCTAAAGTCTTCGGTACAAGCTGTTTTACCTTGTGTGCACTGTGCACAACAACAGTTAACGTCTAAATGTCCTCCAATACGCACACAAGTTTTCTTTCACCTGTATTTCAGTAAAGTCATTTATAACAGGTAAACATGGTAGGCTATATCAGTGTTATGCAGAACAAAACTAAAACTGAACTGGCTACAAAGTACACAAAAACAGAATGCTGGACGACAGCAAAGACTTACTGCGGAACAAAGACATGTACATCCGAACATGACATGACAATCAACAATATCCCCACAAAGAAGGATAAAAACAACTGAAATATTCTTGATTGCTAAAACAAAGTAGATGCGGGAAATATCGCTCAAAGGAAGACATGAAACTGCTATAGGAAAATACCAAAAAAAGAGAAAAAGCCACCAAAATAGGAGCGCAAGACAAGAACTAAAACACTACACACAGGAAAACAGCAAAAATGTCAAAATAAGTCAGGGGGTGATGTGACAGGTGGTGACAGTACACCTACTTTGAGACAAGAGCTATAGTGATGCATGCTTGGTTATGCTTTAAAGTCATATCCAACAATTGTGACAACGACTTTTTACTGTCAACTGAGTTTCGTTTTTTTAATGATTTCTGCTAGTGGTGTGCCTCCGCATTTTTTCAACGCAAAAACGTGCCCTGGCTCTAAAAAGGTTGAAAAACACCGGGCTATATAGCACAGGGGCCAAATTGAAGACATCATTTTATAAGCCTGGAAATCACGTACGTGAATAAAGTACTTTATTTTTCTAACTAAATGTATTTGTCCTTTCTATTCAGCACGGAGGGCAACTTTTAAACTATTATCTGATCATGAAACTAACAATTATTATATATCCACCATTTTACAATTATTTAGTGAAATACAAATAAATACATAAATGTCTTGTCATTTTGACTTGTGATTTCAAAGGAAATTATCCATCATTTTGTACGTAAAATAATAATATGCATAGGCAATTGTGCAATAATATCATGAAGCGATGATATATTTATGCTTATTTATGGTTCACTGTTACAAGTGGCCTCACTTGCGAAGCGGCCCCTTAATTTTTCATTTATTTATTTATTTCAGGCAATGACATAAAAAAGTACAACGTTGACAACACATAATAATATAAATTAATATAGTGCAAAAGGTAATGTATAGTATGTAATGCATGATTGTCTGTCCAGTTTTGCCTGAAAGGGAGTGGGAAGAAGATAAATTATTTAATCCCACCCCCAGTTCTCCATTCAGTGATTATTCACATGAGTTTCACTCTTACTTTGTTCAAGGATTATAATACAGATGTTGTATCATAGTGGCATTACCACAGGTAACAATAATTATTACACTGTAACAATAATTTGTATCAACCATGTAGGAATAATGAATATACCAACAATGGTAATAGACAACATAGCAACAATGGTAAGGAAACATTGAGCACATGTTAACACTTTGAGACAGAGTACAGCAGCAGGTCAAATTAAAGACCCTCATCTCTATATTTGAACCAGACCCCATGTTTGTATAATAGTTTAAATCGATTAATAGTTTGGCATTGCTTGTGTTGTAAGTCCAGTTTGTTCTATAGTTTTACTCCGCATACACACACAAAAATGTTTACGAGTGGTTTGAGCTCTCAGCAATAAGAAATATCCAAAGCCTCTCAAGTTATGAGCCTGCACTCGTCTTATTAAAAAAACGTTGTAGATTAGGCGGCAATAATTTGTGAAATGCTTTATATAAGATTATTAATGTATTATATTTAACAAGGTCATGAAATTTGAGCAACGTTGATTGCATAAACAGATTATGAGTATGTTCTAAATAACCAACGTTGTGAATGATCCGCACTGCTCTTTTATGTAATATGATCAGAGGATGAATTGTGTTGTGGTAAGTATTCCCCCATACTTCAACACAGTATGTAAGGTATGGAGTACCAAGGTGCAGTATAGAGTACGGAGTGCATTTTCATTGAGGTATAGTTTTGCTTTGTTAATAATTGAGAGGCTTTTGGATATTTTTGTTTTAATGTGTCTGACATGAGGTTTCCATGATAGTTTACTATCAATTATTACTCCCAAAAATGTATTCTCATTTACGATTTCAATTTGGGTACCATCAATACTTATTTTCTGTTCAGACGTAATGTTGCGATTTCCAAACATCACTATCTTAGTTTTATTTATATTCAAAGATAATTTATTTGTGTCCATCCATTTTTTTTTTAACTATATATAGTTCTGTGTTTATTGTATTTATGAGCTCATTATAGTCATCACTACTGTAGAATATATTTGTGTCGTCTGTAAATAGTATAAATTTCAGTACTTTGGATGTATTAAACATATCATTAATATATACATTAAACAGTTTTGGCCCCAACACGGACCCTTGGGGGACACCACAAGCAATGCCAAGAGTATCAGATAAAAATTTACCCATTTTTACAAACTGTACCCTCCCTGTTAAATAACTTTTTAACCAGTCACCAGCCAGCCCCCTAATTCTATATATTCCCATTTTATCTAGTAGAATTGAATGATTAATGGTATCAAAGGCTTTCTTTAGATCAATAAAAATACCAACCGCATATCTTTTATGCTCCAGTGCATTAGTCATTTCTTCAATAGCTTCAGTTATCGCCATTGAGGTTGTTCGTTTGGACCTAAAGCTATACTGACCGTCATTAATTATATGATGCTTCTCAAGAAAAGATTCAAGTCGAGAGTTAAATAGTTTCTTTAAGATTTTTGAGAACTGAGGCAAAAGAGAGATTGGTCTGTAATTGGTGAAAGTATGTTTGCTGTCACTTTTGAAGAGTGGAGTTACCTTAGCCATTTTCATTTGACTTGGAAAGCAGCCAGTGTGGAATGATGGGTTACATATATAAGTTAAGGGTTTTACAATATTCAGTATAACTTTTTGAACCAGTATCATGTTGATATCATGGCAATCAGTGGAGCACTTACTTTTACACTTCGCACAATGTTTGTCACTTCCTGCTCATTTGTAGCTGAGAGGAAGAATGACGAAGAATTCTGTTCATAGTTGATTTTGTATCTCCATTGTCTGGGATATCAACAGCCAATTTAGGATTTTTGGGAGTATTAATAGATGACCAAATGAACTGGAAATCTCATATACAAAATATACAACATAAGGTGGCAAAAAACATTTCAATAATGAATAAAGCAAAATACGTCCTGGGCCAAAAATTACTTCATATTCTCTACTGCTCGCTAGTATTACCATATCTGAGTTATTGTGCAGAAATGTGGGGAAATAACTACAAATGTGCGCTACATTCGCTAACCGTGTTACAAAAAAGATCAGTTAGAATAATACATAATGTTGGATATAGAGAACATACAAACCCTTTATTTATTGAGTCAAAAATATTAAAGTTCGGTGATTTGGTAAAATTGCAAACAGCTAAAATGATGTACAAAGCAAACTATAACCTGCTACCAAATAATGTACAACAATTCTTCTCAACTAAAGAGGAGAAATATAACCTAAGAGGAAAATGTAATTTAAAACATTTGTATGCACGTACAACACTTAGAACTTTTAGCATATCAGTATGTGGAATTAAATTATGGAATGGATTAAGTAAAGAAGTTAAACATTGTACTCAGATGATCCAGTTTAAGAGGTTGTTCAAATGAATAGTGCTTACAAAGTACAAAGAAGAAGAACTATGAGAAATACTTTCAACCTTAATAAAAATAAGATATTCTTCATCTCAGTATGTTAATAATGACTGAATTAATTAATTAAATATTACAAAACTGTTGTGTATACTAATTCATAGATGTTATTTTATTATATAAAAAGGTCAGTAAATGATTCTATATATTTGTAAACGCTCTGAAGTGGGAAAGGTGTAGGATTAAATAAGCTTTGCTTCTTCCTACTCCTTTTCGGGCATGATGTAAAATGAAATGATATGAAATTGCGTGATGTATTATGCTGTAAGTGTGTTCATGTTCGAAATAAACTAAAGAAAGAAAGGACCAACATTTACAAAAAAAACTATTGAACTTATTCACTACATTACTCATATTATAATCTTCATCGTTTTCATCAATAAAGTAGTCAGGATATGTCAACTTTGAATATCCTTGTTTGATTAGACTATTCAAAACATCCCAAGTTCCTTTTATATTGTTTTTGTTTTCATATAGTTTTTTTTGATAATATAATCGTTTGCTTGTTCTTATAATATCAGTTAATTTATTTTTGTACTTCTTGTATCGTTGTTCGACTTCTTTTGTTTTTATTTTGATGAAAAGTTTGTAGAGATTGTTTTTCTTTTTACAGGCATTAATTATCCCTTTTGTGATCCAAGGGCTATTTTTATTTTTTCCTTTTATAAAATATTCTTTCACGGGGCAATGTTTATTATGCAGGGAAGTAAAGATATCTAAAATTACAATAAGCACTGTCCACATTTGGTTCTCTGTATACTGAAGTCCAATCCTGAACTGCTAAACTATTGTTTAGGGCACAGATTGTTTCCTCAGTTGTTATTCGTTTAGAGATTTTTGCCATAGTGTCTTTGGTTTTCTTGATGTGACAGTCATGTAAAGCAAAAAACATGTACCGTATTTCCTTGAATTGCCGCCGGGTATATATTATCCGCATGCCTTGTTTTACCGCCGGGTCAAACTCGTTTCGCAAAATAATTAGCGCATGCTTTGAATCAAACTTGTTTAGCAAAATAATTAGCATATGCCTTGTTTTACCGCCGGGTCAAACTCGTTTCGCAGAATAATTATCATATGCCTCGTTTTACCGCCGGGTCGACTCGTCACGTCACGAGTGACACTTCACCTTTCAAGGCATCGTTTTTCAAAATGGAGGAGGCTAATTTCAATAATTTAAAATCGCATAAAGGGAAGAAGATAAAGAGCTATTCAGTAGGATTTAAGGTCCAAGCTATTGAATATGCTAAAAAGAACAGTAAAAATGTTTTATTAATATAGCTGCGTGTGTCAAATATGAGTCATTAAATGACTCCCGCCTCATGGTGGTAGAGGGCGCTATAGTTATCCCAGGGATCATTCTTGCAACTACTCGGTTGCAGAAGAAGTGACAACAACAGTTTTCTAAACTGGACTTTCAATCGAAGCAGGAGGTAATAATTAAAGGAAGATCTCCATCGAGACAGAGAGACTTTTAAAACTGAAGAAAGATAAGGAAGACTTCTATAAACAAGTTATCGATACTTTTGTTCAGCCGGAGCGGCGCATAGACTTCATTTATAAGTAAAGGTAAGACCATAATCACGTTTTTTTTTAATTAAATGTGCTTTTCATGATGGTATCCTTACATCAAACTCAAATTTATAAACGCAGGCCTAAATTTACCGCATGCATTTGGTAAGCGCCGGAGTGAGAAGAGGTTTTAAATTAATTACCGCCCCGGCGCTAATTCAAGGAAATACGGTAAATGGTCAGTGATATCACATATAAATAGGCCACTGGTGACTTGATTTCCCATAATGTTAGTAAAAATGTTGTCGATGATTGTGGCACTGTGTTGTTATTCTGCTTGGTTTGGTTATGGTTGGGTATAGAGACAAGCTGTACATTGTGCCAATGAAGTCATAAACATGTTTTTGCTTGGTTGAGTTTAACAAATCAATGTTAAAATCACCACAGATAAATATGGTTTCATGGTTCACAGAGGAAAATAGTTTACCCATCCACTCATTGAAAGTTTCTATGCTTGAACCAGGTGCCCAATATACACAGCTCATGAAGATAGTTGTCTTTTTGTCATTTAGGATTTCCACTGTTAAACATTCAAATAATCCATCGACTGCTATGGTCATGTTTGTTAAAACTTTAAATGTAACAGATTTACGAATGTACAATGCGACCCCTCCTCCTATTTTATTTATTCCGTTTATGTATCTTAATTCATAGTAATTCAGACTAAAATCAATACCTTTATCATTGTTGAACCATGTGATAATACATAAAACATAATGGTAAATGGATGACTAAATTCTTTCAAGTAATCCTTGATAGCCTCAAAGTTAGTGTCCATGCTTCGACTATTGAAATGTATTATTAATAGACTATCTTCTGATTTTACACTGTTTTCATATTGTTCACAGGTAAAATAATTCGTTTTTTTACAGTCCATATCAGTCTCTGTTGATGACACGTGTCCAGTTCTTTTTGTTGATGTTGTAGCATCTTCTGTAACATGTCCATATCAATATTTGGTGTGGTCTGTGTTCTTGGTGTGGGTAGCATTGAGATGATGTGAGTAGAAGTCACAAAGCTACATTGATACCAAGTACTGCATCAATGTCAATACTTATCAAAATCTTCTATTTTCCTTATCACCAAGACTTTAGCTTCCTCCGGCGTCCCATTTAATTTGATGAAGATCTTACAGTTCGTTACAAAGGTTTGTTGAATCTTGCTTTGCCTTTTAAGTTGTCGTGCGATCCTTGCGATGTCAGCATTTTTCTTTGTCAAATGTTCATTTATGAAAACATCTGCACCGATCGACGCAAACTGCAAGTGTCACGGCACAGTGACACAGCGAAGCCAAAAAAGATGTGCTGGTTTTGCACAAGGTGATCGTCAAACTCGGCAGCCCCACGTCGAAAACAGTCAGTCAGACGCGCGCAAACGCCAAACGGGAAGTGACGTGTGAAACAGGAAACGGTCATCTGAAACGGGAAGCGTGTTCACGTTGGAAACAGGAAGCGTGTTGAAAAGGAGTTTGCATCAGCTAATCACACAAGCTAAACATACGTCCTTAATCGAACAATAAAACTCATTTGTCATGTATGAAATAATTATAGTTGCATATTACTTACAAATACAGAGACTCCAAGGCAGAAGCGTATGAGAGTATCCAGTAACAAACGTGTCCACATCATTTGAACAGTCTGTTCAAATGATGTGGACATTATGAGCTTAACGTAATCAATTATCATGGGCAGTAGGTGTTGACAAAAACAATTACCACTCCACTTTAATTTAAGTATTTCGTAAATCCATAATGAATAGGTTAGTGTTTTTATACATACCATTGTTGTGATATTACTAGCTTCTTACAATCCACTCTACAAAATATTACAAGTAGAGATGTTTATCAGCCGATAAATGCGTTAAAATGTAATATCGGAAATTATCGGTATCGTTTTTTTTAAATTATCGGTATAGTTTTTTAAAAAATTTTATTAAATCAACATAAAAAACACAATATACACTTACAATTAGTGCACCAACCCAAAAAACCTCCCTCCCCCATTTACACTCATTCACACAAAAGGGTTGTTTCTTTCTGTTATTAATATTCTGGTTCCTACATTATATATCAATATATATCAATACAGTCTGCAAGGGATACAGTCCGTAAGCACACATGATTGTGTTTGCTGCTGGTCCACTAATTTTCACAAATTACTAGTTTCTATGTAACTCTTTTTATATTGTTTTACTTTCTTTTTTATTCAAGAAAATGTTTTTAATTTATTTATCTTATTTTATTTTATTATTATTTTTTAAAAGTACCTTATCTTCACCATACCTGGTTGTCCAAATTAGGCATAATAATGTGTTAAATCCACGACTGTATATATCGGTTGATATCGGTATCGGTAATTAAAGAGTTGGACAATATCGGATATCGGCAAAAAGCCATTATCGGACATCCCTAATTACAAGAATGTGTGATTTGTGCTGATATTGTATCGGATCACTATCGAACAATACTAAAGGCTGCAATATCAGTATCGTATCGAAAGTGGAAAAAGTTGTATCAGGACGCCCCTACTATACGTCGTGTCACTTCTGACTATATGTCATGTACTAAAAATATCAAACGTTTTTTTGTAGCTATTAAAAGCATCTCCGTACCTCACCAGGATTCTTTTTGTGTTTATGAGACGAGGCGTGCACGATAAGTCTGCGGCCGATCCGCCAAAGTGTGGAGTAAACATTCATGACAGCTGTGAAGTCACAAACATTCACACTTTGTCACCTGACATTGCTCAAGAGTTTAAAAAAAGGTCTCACTGATGTGTGCAGATATTCCGCAGCCACAAGTTTTAGTCCGAGAAAACGACTATTTACAGTGTTACTTCAAATTTGACCTGGACTGTATTTAAATGATCCAAATAGTGAAGCTGAAAAAAAACTTTTCACACGGGGTATTGTCTATAGAATTTTGAGGACAAAATGAATGTATTCCATTTTGGAATAAGGCTATAACATAAAATGTGGAAAAAGTGAAGTGCTGTGAATATTGATGTGTTTCCAATTAAAATAAATACCATCACAAAATCCTCAAAAAATTACCAGGGCTATTGTTAATTCCAACAAATAAACACCTTGCCCCACATAAATACCCTGTTTGGTAATATCAGGAAAAAAATAACAAATATTGATTATAATGCAAATTAAATAACTTTGCAAATATTAAAATAAAATACTCCAATAACATTAAATGTAGATTGATAATAAAAGCAATAATACAAAGATGTATTTCCAATTAAAATAAATACAATTTTAAAATCCTCAATAAATTACCAGGTCTACCAATTCCAACAAATAAATGCCTCGCCCCAAATAAATACCCTTTTTTGTCATATCAGAAAAAAAAGAATATAGTAAAGATTGAATAACTTTGCAAATATTGAAATAAAATATTCCAATAAAATGTTAATTGTAGATTCACAATAAAAGCAATAATACAAAAATGTATTTCCAATTCAAATAAATATAATTTTTAAATCCTCAATAAAGTAACAGGTCTATAAATTCCAACAAATAAATGATTCGCCCCAAATAAATTTAGGTAAAAGAAAAAGAATATAATACAAATTTTATAACTTTGCAAATATTAAAATAAAAAATATCAGGTAAAATATTAATTGTAGATTGACAATTAAAGCAATAATACAAATATGTATTTCCAATTTAAAAAACTAAAATGTTTAAATCCTCAATAAATTACCAGATCTATCAATTCCTACAAATAAACACCTTGCCCCAAAT
>NC_084564.2:24182500-24210000 GCF_033978685.3 Nerophis lumbriciformis
AAAAGCTTTATAACCTCACCATACCTGCCAACTTTTGAAATCAGAAAAACCTAGTAGCCAGGGTCCAAGGGCCGCAGGCCCCGGTAGGTCCAGGACGCAAAATGATTATTAGCATTCAGACAGGTTAAAATGTTGCTAAAACCATCACTTTTCTATCAGTCACAGTGACTTTTCAAAACAAAAATATTACAGCAAAAATCATATGGGTTGATTGACATGTTTATTCTGTAAGCTAACTTCAATAGTTTGAAATTATTTTGACAGTTAATGCCAGTTATCCTGTCAACCTTTCACAAGACTTCAATTTGTTAATTGAAAGTATAAACAGTATAAACACTTTTTACAGTAAACAAATGGTAAAACAGTACTAAACAATTCCATTAAAAAAAAAATTGGTGTCATTAACTTTCTGTCCAAGCTTGTATAATCTACTGCCTTGTTCAATTGTAAAAAATATTCTGTGCCTAAAATTCACATTTCTATCACAATTATCATACTGTAAACATGGTAAGCTAACTTCATTAAAATTAATAGTCCTGTCAATAGCATGGAATTACAATTCAAATGTAGTTTTTTTGTAAGCCTTTCAAAAGAATTCAAAATATGAAAAATTAATGAAAATTAATTTAAGCCATCAGACACTTGAAAAGTGGCTCATCACATCTCTAATGTAATCAATTTAACTTTTCAACAGAAATAGCACTGCAAAAATATTAAGGACATACTTCTGTATTTTGGTAGTTATGCTGTCAACATTTAACAAGATTTCTTCAACTTGGACTTGTTTTAAATGTTTTATGCCACTTCAAGTTGTCAAAGACGTGCTGTGAAATACAGCCGACAAGATTGCGCACCAAACACGAAGCAAGGCCAAAGCGCATGCATGGTGCAGGAGAACAAAGGACTTCTTTCATTTAAGGTTTGTGATAAACCATCAAACTCATTCGTAAAAAGGACTCTATAGTAATATAAAGCGAGTTTTTCTGGACATTATCATGCAAGAAAAGTTTATTTTTGGGACCGCGATCACCGCGTAATGATTTTTAAAGGTTGCATTACAAACATTTAACTGTCCCATGTGATCAGCCAGTGCGATTGGAAGTCCATGCTCAATTATTGCCTCCGTAAATAAAACTTCGGCATTTATCACATCCAAAGAATCTGTTTGGGCGACGAAAAACGTTGAAAGTTTTCCACTTGTATCGCTAGCAACGGCATTAGACTTGTGTTTTTTTGTCCCAACATGGTCTTTTACATCGCTAATTCCTCCGTGTCCGATCGAAAAATCTTGTCTGCACAAGGTGCAATTCGCGTAGTTTTCACCCTTTTTTTTTTTTTAATTAATGAAAAACCGTATTTTTTATCACTGCAACCGTAACCCGGAATAGGTTGATGAAAACCGTACGAATTACGGGAAAACCGGAGTAGTTGGCAGGTATGCCTCACTAATGCCTTGCATCGTCTATATTAGATATATAACAACGGGCGGGTGCGGGCGGATGGCGGGCGGGTGCAGGTCTGATCAAATGTTACATCGGGTGGATGGCGGATGGTTGACGACTTTCTGATGCGGTTGCGGATGAAATAATTGCCTATCCGCGCATCTCTAATATATACACACACATATATATATATATATATATATATATATATATATATATATATATATACACACACACATATATATATATATATATATATATATATATATATATATATATATATATATACATATATATATATATATATATATATATATATATATAGATATACACACATATATTTGTATATATATATACATATATATGTATATATATACACATACATACACACATAAACATATATATATATATATAGACATATATTTATACATATACACAAATATATGTGTATATATGTATGTCTATATGTGTATAAATATGTGTATATATGTATGTCTATGTGTATATATATATATATATATATGTCTATATATGAGACACAAACACGACACAGAACAAACCAAAAGTAGTGAAACAAAAATGAATACTATCAACAACAGTATCAATATTAGTTACAATTTCAACATAGCAGTGATTAAAAATCCCTCATTGACAATATCATTAGACATTTATATATATATAAAAAAAAAAGTGGCTTACACTTGCACTGCATCTCATAAGCTTGACAACACACTGTGTCCAATATTTTCACAAAGATAAAATAAGTCATATGTTTGGTTCATTTAATAGTTAAAACAAATTTACATTATTGCAATCAGTTGATAAAACATTGTCCTTTACAATTATAAAAGCTTTTTACAAAAATGTACTACTCTGCTTGCTTGTCAGCAGACTGGTGTAGATCCTGCTGAAATCCTATGTATTGCATGAATAGAGAATCCTTTTGAATCTTGGCAAAAATCTTAGCCACCCGATTAACAATTGTAATAGGAAAACTAATTCATACTGACCAAACTGGCTTCACGGAAGGTCGACAATCTTCAGACAATACAAGGAAATTGTTTAATGTTATTTACTATGCCAGAAGTCTCCCTTATCCCACAGCAGTATGTACTGTTGATGCGGAGAAGGCATTCGACCGCATAAACTGGTCATTTATGTTTTGCACGTTACGTAAATTTGGATTTGGAGATAATTTTATACAATGGATTAAGATGCCTCCTCTCTGAGCTGCCACCTTACCGTGGTAGAGGAGTTTGCGTGTCCCAATGATCCTAGGAGCTATGTTGTCCGGGGGTTTCTATGCCCCCTGGTAGGGTCTCCCAAGGCAAACTGGTCCTAGGTGAGGGATCAGACAAAGAGCAGTTCGAAGACCTCGATGAAGAACAAACACAAAGGACCCAGATTTCCCTCGCCCGGACGCGGGTCACCGGGGCCCCCCTCTGGAGCCAGGCCCGGAGGTGGGGCACGATGGCGAGCGCCTGGTGGCCGGGCCTGTCCCCATGGGGCCCGGCCGGGCACAGCCCGAAGAGGCAACGTGGGTCCCCCCTCCAATGGGCTCACCACCCATAGCAGGGGCCATAGAGGTCGGGTGCAGTGTGAGCTGGGCGGCAGCCGAGGGCAGGGCGCTTGGCGGTCCGATCCTCGGCTACATAAGCTGGCTCTTGGGACGTGGAACGTCACTTCGCTGGGGGGGAAGGAGCCTGAGCTAGTGCGTGAGGTGGAGAAGTTCCGGCTAGATATAGTCGGACTCACTTCGACGCACAGCAAGGGCTCTGGAACCACTTCTCTTGAGAGGGGATGGACTCTCTTCCACTCTGGCGTTGCCGGCAGTTAGAGGCGACGGGCTGGGGTGGCAATTCTTGTTGCCCCTCGGCTCAAAGCCTGCACGTTGGAGTTCAACCCGGTGGACGAGAGGGTAGCTTCCCTCCGCCTTCGGGTGGGGGGACGGGTCCTGACTGTTGTTTGCGTTTACGCGCCAAACGGCAGCTCAGAGTACCCACCCTTTTTGGATTCACTCGAGGGAGTACTGGAGAGTGCTCCCCCGGGTGATTCCCTCGTTCTACTGGGGGACTTCAACGCTCATGTTGGCAGCGACAGTGAAACCTGGAGAGGTGTGATTGGGAAGAATGGCCGCCCGGATCTGAACCCGAGTGGTGTTCTGTTATTGGACTTTTGTGCTCGTCACAGATTGTCGATAACAAACACCATGTTCAAACATAAGGGTGTCCATATGTGCACTTGGCACCAGGACACCCTAGGCCGCAGTTCCATGATCGACTTTGTAGTTGTGTCATCGGATTTGCGGTCTCATGTTTTGGACACTCGGGTGAAGAGAGGGGCGGAGCTTTCTACCGATCACCACCTGGTGGTGAGTTGGCTGCGATGGTGGGGGAGGATGCCGGACAGACCTGGCAGGCCCAAACGCATTGTGAGGGTTTGCTGGGAACGCCTGGCAGAGTCTCCTGTCAGAGAGAGTTTCAATCCCCACCTCCGGAAGAACTTTGAACATGTCACGAGGGAGGCGCTGGACATTGAGTCCGAGTGGACGATGTTCCGTACCTCTGTTGTCGAGGCGGCCGATTGGAGCTGTGGCCGCAAGGTAGTTGGTGCCTGTCGTGGCGGTAATCCTAGAACCCGTTGGTGGACGCCGGCGGTGAGGGATGCCGTCAGGCTGAAGAAGGAGTCCTATCGGGTTCTTTTGGCTCATGGGACTCCTGAGGCAGCAGACAGGTACCGACAGGCCAAGCGGTGTGCGGCTTCAGCGGTCGCGGAGGCAAAAACTCGGACATGGTAGGAGTTCGGGGAGGCCATGGAAAAAGACTTCCGGACGGCTTCGAAGCAATTCTGGACCACCATCCGCCGCCTCAGGAAGGGGAAGCAGTGCAGTGTCAACACCGTGTATGGTGGGGATGGTGCTCTGCTAACCTCGACTGCGGATGTTGTGGATCGGTGGAGGGAATACTTCGAAGACCTCCTCAATCCTACCAGCACGTCTTCCTATGAGGAAGCAGGGCCTGGGGAATCTGTGGTGGGCTCTCCTATTTCTGGGGCTGAGGTTGCCGAGGTTGTTAAAAAGCTCCTCGGTGGCAAGGCCCCGGGGGTGGATGAGTCCCGCCCGCAGTTCCTTAAGGCTCTGGATGTTGTGGGGCTGTCTTGGTTGACAAGACTCTGCAACATCGCGTGGACATCGGGGGCGGTACCTCTGGATTGGCAGACCGGGGTGGTGGTTCCTCTCTTTAAGAAGGGGAACCGGAGGGTGTGTTCCAACTATCGTGGGATCACACTCCTCAGCCTTCTCGGTAAGGTCTATTCAGGTGTACTGGAGAGGAGGCTACGCCGGATAGTCGAACCTCGGATTCAGGAGGAACAGTGTGGTTTTCGTCCTGGTCGTGAAACTGTGGACCAGCTCTATACTCTCGGCAGGGTCATTGAGGTTGCATGGGAGTTTGCCCAACCAGTCCACATGTGCTTTGTGGACTTGGAGAAGGCATTCGACCGTGTACCCCGGGAAGTCCTGCGGGGAGTGCTCAGAGAGTATGGGGTAACGGACTGTCTTATTGTGGCAGTTCGCTCCCTGTAATAATCAGTACCAGAGCTTGGTCCGCATTGCCGGCAGTAAGTCGGACACGTTTCCAGTGAGGGTTGGACTCCGCCAAGGCTGCCCTTTGTCACCGATTCTGTTCATAACCTTTATGGACAGAATTTCTAGACGCAGTCAGGGCGTTGAGGGGATCTGGTTTGGTGGCTGCAGGATTAGGTCTCTGCTATTTGCAGATGATGTGGTCCTGATGGCTTCCTCTGGCCAAGATCTTCAGCTCTCGCTGGATCGGTTCGCAGCCGAGTGTGAAGCGACTGGGATGGGAATCAGCACCTCCAAGTCCGAGTCCATGGTTCTCTCCCGGAAAAGGGTGAAGTGCCATCTCCGGGTTGGGGAGGAGATCTTGCCCCAAGTGGAGGAGTTCAAGTACCTCGGAGTCTTGTTCACGAGTGGGGGAAGAGTGGATCGTGAGATCGACAGGCGGATCGGTGCGGCATCTTCAGTAATGCGGACGCTGTATCGATCCGTTGTGGTGAAGAAGGAGCTGAGCCGGAAGGCAAAGCTCTCGATTTACCGGTCGATCTACGTTCCCATCCTCACCTATGGTCATGAGCTTTGGGTCATGACCGAAAGGACAAGATCACGGGTACAAGCGGCCGAAATGAGTTTCCTCCGCCGAGTGGCGGGGCTCTCCCTTAGAGATAGGGTGAGAAGCTCTGTCATCCGGGGGGAGCTCAAAGTAAAGCCGCTGCTCCTCCACATCGAGAGGAGCCAGATGAGGTGGTTCGGGCATCTGGTCAGGATGCCACCCGAACGCCTCCCTAGGAAGGTGTTTCGGGCACGTCCGACCGGTAGGAGGCCACGGGGAAGACCCAGGACACGCTGGGAAGACTATCTCTCCCGGCTGGCCTGGGAACGCCTCGGGATCCCCCGGGAGGAGCTGGACGAAGTGGCTGGGGAGAGGGAAGTCTGGGCTTCCCTGCTTAAGCTGCTGCCCCCGCGACCCGACCTCGGATAAGCGGAAGAAGAAGATGGATGGATGGATGGATGGATGGATGGATTAAGATGCTTTATATACAAGGCCCATGGCATCAGTCAAAACCAATAATCATATTTCAAAACCTTTTTCGTTAAAAAGGAGCAAAACAGGGATGTCCTGCATCTGGATTATTATTTAATTTGGTTATACATACATACATATATATATATATATATATATACACAAATATATACATATATACACATACATACAGGTATACATATATACATATACGTACATACATATACTGTATATATACATATACATACAGTATATGTATAAATACATATATACACATATGTATACATATATATGTATATACGTACATATGTATATATAGACACATATGTATACATATATATGTATATACATACATATATATGTATATATACACACACACATATATAAACATATATATACACATATATACAGACATATATACATACATATATATACATATATGTATATATATATATATATATATATAAAAATTTATATACATATACAGTATATACATATACACACATATACACAAACATATATAAATACATATATACACACATATATACAGACATATATACGTACATATATGTGTATGTATATATATATATATATATATATATATATATATGTGTATGTATGTATATATATATATATACACATATATATATATATATACACATATATATATATACAGACATATATACATACATATATGTGTGTGTGTGGGTATATACATTATGTATATACTGTATATATATATATACATATATACATAAACACATATATACACACATACAGTATATATATATATATATATATATATATATATATATATATATATAAATTAGAACTCCTCCACGTCGGAGAAAGAACACAAGTTTGACTTTTTCAAGGCTGACTTAAGTAAAAGAAGGTGGCAAACACTGCAAAAAAGCTGAATAAATTAAGGAAATAAGACAGGACTAGATTTCAGGATAAAATACTAATAACTAATAAAATTATCCGTCCATGCAGTTTGTAAATTTTACTTGATTAAACATCCTAAATTAGGATTGTATCTAGACTTTTAAAATAGAAACAAGTATTGTATTATGAAAACAAGCATTATTCCGATTGCAACTCTTAAATTAGGCATCCTGGGGATGTTGCAGAATCTTTAAACGAGTGTTGTTATTTTCTCAATTTTAACATTTTGTAAACTAAAATAAACAAAATATAATTATTCATGCTAAAATTAAGATTATTCTGTAAAGTCATTGGCTACAAATAAGTAAATAGCTTTTTCTAGAAATACACTTTAAATCTTGGCTAATGGCAAATAATTTGCAGCGCACAAACCGTGATTGGATGAACATTTAAAGAAGAGATGTGGAAAAATAAGCATAAGACTCCAACTCGTGTTATTAAAATGGCATTTTTCCCCCTTAGACTTGTGACTAAACAGCAGTTGAATCATTTCAAACATTTCTTTGCAAAACTTTCCATCCATTTACTCATCTTATAGTGGAAACAAGGCAAAGTGTGCACAAGCAGCACATGCACGATAACAAGTGCACATTAGCATTTCCTCCGATCTATTGAGTTTGGATGGGACAGGCCATGTCTGGTCTGAAGCCATTAAGCCATTAAGCTTCAGACCATCTTATTATTATGTGCTTCCTGAGCACATGAACGCTTCTATCCAGCCTTTTATCATTCAGTGCACTCAAGGATGGAATATCTGTACCTAAACATAGCAACCACTGATGCACAAGATGCACTGCAAATACAACCACACTAATTAACTCAGTGCTAGATTAAGATTGCAGGCCATTAATGACATCCAGTTGTTGCACAATGTTGTCTCGAGGACATTCGGAACAGGACTGATGTCTGTCTGCATAACAATAAGGCGTCCCGCAGGTAAGCCGCGCTCTGACCGTACATCTCCGTCGGCAATCAGCGAACCGAGCGCCATCGATTTATTTAATGGCGTCGGGTCATTAATATGTTTGGCACAATCAGAACGATCCTGGAGAGACACCTCAAGACGCAGTATTCATAAAACATGAAAGCGTCAGCGAGCTACATTGCATGTTAAACGTGTGCTTGGCGAGCCACACAATAAATACATCAGAAACTGCTCATTTGTGGACAATTGGAGTTTCATCTTGGAAAGTTGTGCACAGGCTAAAGTAGCCCACTGTAATTAGTTATTGTTTCAAATGTTACTTACAGTGAAACATGGTGAAATACATACATACATACATACATCTTTAAACACTCTTTGGCACGTTTTCCAAGCCAAGCACCCCAAAAATGATGGATAGATGGAGTTTTACATAACTTGTGGAAAATTATGATTTTAATCAATTTAATTAATTATGATCAAACTGGTCCTAAACGTACCTTGTTATTGTGCAATACTAAGGATATTAAGATAACAGTATTGTGCCGCTAATCGCTAGCTGGCAACTAGCGTGCCAATATCTAACTAACGAGCTGACATCTAGCTAACGAGCTGACAACTAGCCTGTTAATCACTAGTGGCAACATGTGCGCTAATCGCTAGCTGACAATTAGCGCCCTGAACGCTAGCTGACAAATAGGATGTTAACTGCTGGCTGACAACTACAACACAAATATTTGGGCTTGAACTCAACCCTCTGTCAGTGGGTCCTGGATTTCCTGACAGGCAGACCACAAGTGGTGAGAGCAGGGAACTGCACCTCATCACCCATCATCCTCAACACCGGTGCCCCCCAGGGCTGTCTTCTGAGCCCCCTCCTCTATTCACTCTACACACATGACTGTGTGGCTAAAAACACCACCAACTCCATTGTGAAATTTGCTGACGACACAGCTGTGGTGGGCCTGATCTCCGGTAACGATGAGACGGCCTACCTGAGTGAAGTGAAGAACCTGGCACTGTGGTGTCAGGAGAACCACCTCGCCCTGAACGTCAGCAAGACCAAGGAGATCATAGTGGATTTTTGGAGACGGGGGGGCAAGGAACTACAGTGCACTCAGCATAGACGGGACGCCGGTCGAGAGAGTGACCCACTTCAAATACCTAGGAATGACAATATCAGAAGACCTGTCCTGGACCACACACATAGACAACGTGGTGAAAAAGGCACGACAGCGTCTCTACTTCCTCGGGATACTCAGGAAGTTCAAGCTAAACCACAAGATCCTCAGAAACTTCTACTCATGCACAACAGAGTGTGTCATGACTGGAAACATCACCTCCTGGTTTGGGAATAGCACCGCACACAACCGCAACAGACTGCAGAGAGTGGCCAGATCAGCCGAGCGCACCATCGGAGGTGTGCTCCCGACCATCTGCAACATCTACACCAGGCGGTGTAGATCCAAGGCCAAGAGGATAGTGAGGGACTCTAGCCACCCAAGCAACTGCCTCTTCTTACTGCTGCAGTCAGGCAAGCGCTACCGGAGTCTCATGGCCAACACGGAGAGACTCAGGAGGAGCCATCAGACTGCTCAACTGCACCGCTGAATCACACTTATCACAATTGCACAAAACCGCACGCACAAGAATCACTTTACTTACCACTGTAATTACCGGACTACAATACTCTTCATTCAATGACTGTAAATAATGTAAAAACAAGAGTATAAAGAAGTCATACTGTTCCATTACCTCTGTTCATACTACTGTCACTACTCAACTGCCAAAAGAACTGTAGACACCTTAATAATTATTACTTCCTATACTGTATATACTGTTATACTATTTGACAATGCACTGGTATTGTATGTGACTACTGTACTTTTACTTGTACTGATACTTCTACCATAACTACTGGGACTTATTGTGCAACTTATTGTCTTGTAAATAATGTACATCAGAGCTATTCAAATGTTTGTATTTTTTGTATTTAGTGTATTAGATTCAGCAACTATTGTTTGGATCCCACTGTACGCAATATCTGAAGAGCATGGAAAAAAGCATTTCACTGTGGTGTACTCTGCATGTGACGAATAAAACCTTGAACCTTTTAGTTGAAAACTAAAGCACTAATTGCTAGTTGACAAATAGCATGCTGATTTATAGCGGGTAACGAGAGTGCTAATTTCTAACTGACAAATAGAGCGCTAAATGGTAAATAACGCGCCAATTTCTTGCTGACAACTAGGGTGTTAATCACTACGTGACAACTACAGCGCTAATTGCTATCTGACAACTAGAACTCTAATTCTTATCCGGCAACCAAAGCACTAATTGCTAACTGACAACTCGGGCAAAAATCGCTAGCTGACATTTAGAACTCTAATTCTTATCCGGCAACCTACCAATTACACTAATTGCTAGCTGACAACTAGCGTGCTGATTGCTAGCTGGTAAATAGAGCGTTAATTGCTAGTTGACAACAAGCATGCTGATCGCTAGGTGGTAACTAGAGCTGACAAATAGCACAGTAACTGGCACCTTGCCCGCCAATTTCTAGCTGAAAACTGCCGCGTTGATTGCTAGCTGACAACTACAGCGCTAATGGCTAGCTGACAAGTAGAGCATTACTTACTAGCTGACAACTAACGCGCTAATCGCTCACTGACAACCAGTGCGCCAATTGCTAGTGCTCTAATTGCTAGCTATTTTAAATACCAACATGAATATATATATACATATATATATATATATATATATATATATATATATATATATATATATATATATACACTTTGGTTGGTTTAAATGTATTTCAAACATGTATACAGCAGAGGTGGGACCAAGTCATTGTTTTGCAAGTCACAAGTAAGTCTCAAGTCTTTGCCCTCAAGTCCGAGTCAATATATATATATATATATATATATATATATATATATATATATATATATATACATACATATATATATATATATACATACATATACATATACATAAATATACATATATATACATACATACATATATATATATATATACTGTACATACATACAAACATATATATATATATATATATATATATATATATATATATACATATATATATACACATATACACACACACACATACATACATACATATATATACATACATGTATATAGATATACATACATATATATATATCTATTAATGTATAAATACATATATATATATATATATATATATATATATATATATATATATATATATGTCTTGTCTGGACCTCTTTTCCACCACGGGGACTTTTGTTTTTCACTTTGTTTCATACATGTGTATGTATATACAAAGATGTATATACATACGCGTATATATACAGTATATATACATACATGTATATACATACACATATATATATACATACACGCATGTATATACATACACATATATATATACATACATGTATATACATACACGTATATATATATATACATACACATGTATGCACATATATACATACATGCATATATACATACACGTATATATATATACGTACATGTATATACATACACATGTATGCACATATATACATACACGCATATATACATACACGCATATATACATACACACACACACACAAATAAATAAATATACATATATATATATATATACGTATATCTCTCAAATATACGTTTTTTGTGAAGTTGTACAATTATATATATATATATATATATATATATATATAAATTAGCTGAACAGCGTGCTGAGGACATCGATTCAAGTGCACTGTATGGCTATCTTGCTTATCAAATTGGCAGAGTAGCTCGCCCACGGTCTACTACAAAAGTAGTGGAAGAGCAAGCTGTCGTCCCCCTACTCTACCATCTTTAATAGTAACAGTAATTCAGTACTGTATTAGTAATATTCAAATATTAGCTTCGGCCCACTTACTGTTGCGAAGATTTCCAGATGGTTAGCCTGCAGACGACGCTTCAAGTTGGTTGTATTTTTACCGAAGAAAAATGAGCCACGGGGTTTAAGACGTGTTTTGTTGTCTACCGTGTCTAAAGTGAAGTTTGTCCAAATGTCTTCTCTTCTCTTCTCTTGTATTGTATGGATGCGTGTAACAATACACTCTTGCCTTCCCAGAATATTATTCTTCCTCTCCCGGTTTCGACGCCTTTTTAAGGCTCTTAACATACACGAAAAGGTGCGCCAAATGTGGTAAAAATTAGGAATTAGGCCCTCCCACCAGTTTCACGTATTGACGCGAAAATCCCAGGAGACATCCATCATGACACACGTAAAAGTCTCAAGAACCCACGCCAGAAAATTAACAGGAAGTCGGCCATCTTGGTTTCCATCGGCCATTTTTCGGCCAAAGAAAGGGGTCGTATTTTAAACAACTCCTCCTACGGACTGAAACCAATAGAGCCGCGGTTAAAATGACGGATACTCGACTTTGAGGCGGTGATACATTGCCAACACATTTTACCTACGCGATAAGATGGAAACTTGGATGGTCGCAAAACACGACACATTATTAACTCGGTTCCACAAGTTCAGACCTTAATCCTAATTGGTACAAATGATGATGATGTCAACTTGAAGTGGCCCATGGTGGCCCACTTGTTCGTAGTGGGCGGAGCCTGGTGGCAACAACTGCATCCCGCCATCAACCATTAAACGATCTTGACTTGGGTATAGATCAAGCCTGGGCAATTATTTTGACTTGGGGGGCCAAATTTAGAGAAAAACATGTCTGGGGCCGGTATATCTATTTTTAGGAACACTAATACAAAACCTCGCAATACTGTCTGATTGAATGCTAAAAACGTTATAACAGACCGCCTTAACAACGGAATGGAATTTGACATCTTTTTACTGAATGAGACATGAAAATAAAGAATGTGGGATTTACAATATTATCTATGAAGGATAAAACACTGAATATTGACAACATATGAACGTCACACCCCCTCTCGAAACGCAACAAACAGCGAAATATGAACGCGAAGGGTAAAAAAAAACTCCACCCACAATCTGATACATCACTTAACTTTAGAACTTTGTTGTAAAAAGTAAAAATCTCCTCTCCTGTTCTCGACACCCACATTTCAGGCTGGCCACTCTGGAAACACTCTGTGGAAACGCTCCCCACCCACACTGCTTGGTGCCTCGTCTGAGCTGCTTTGACTAAGATTACCATAGTAACTAATTAGATTACCATAGTAACTAGTATATCATGCAAAAGCGCAGATTCCAACCATTGAAACACTTTGTATAGTTCAAGACTTACGGTCATTTGAAAACATCATAATGTCGGCTACAGTTTCATCAATCAATCAATCAATCAATCAATCAATCAAAGTTTATTTGTATAGCCCTTAATCACAAGTGTCTCAAAGGGCTGCACAAGCCACAACAACATCCTCGGCTCAGATCCCGCATCAAGGCAAGAAAAAACTCAACCAATGGGATGACAATGAGAAACCTTGAAGGGGACCGCAAAGGACGTCGAGTGGATCTAGTTTAATAGTGTGAGAGTCCAGTCCATAGTGAGGCCAGCAGGGGTTTCGATCTTAAAGATCTAAAAACATTATTTATGAATGTCAGAATGCCAGATTGAAAAGTTTAAGGCCCGTTAAGCTTTTCAATCTGGCATTCTGAAATTTTGAAATAATTTTAGGAATAATTTTAATTTGCCCAGGTCTGCTTTATATGATCGGATCTTCCTCCAAACTGTCATGAGGCTTGAAGGTCCGGGTCCGATCATGCCTGGTTCTGATTGGATTCCCCGCCCCTTTCCCACCTGCAACTGCAATTTAATATATTCCTACCTTGTCCCACTCGCCTAAAGACGACATTTAAATGAATAATAATAATAATGGATTAGATTTTATATCGTGCTTTTCTATTATTAGATACTCAAAGTGCTCACAGAGAAGTGGGAACCCATCATTCATAGCCGCAGCTACCCTGGGGTAGACTGACGGAAGCGAGGCTGCCAGTTTGCGCCTATGGCCCCTCTGACCACCACCTATCATTCAAGGGTGAAGTGTCCTGCCCAAGGACACAACGGCAGCGATTTGGATGTCAAGAGGCAGGGAGCGAACCTGCAACCCTCAGGTTGATTGGATTTCTTGTCTGTCAACATTTTCGTCTCGTTTTTCATTGGTTGACTAAATTGTGAGTGAATTTCGTCACAGTTTTAGTCAACGTGCATTTGTTTTGATTAGCTGTCCTATGTTAGTCAGGGGAAAATAGGCCGTTGACGCGCGTTTTTAGTAACACTTGTGACGCCCACAACCTTGTGTGACCCGCAGGCTCGGTGAACGCCACGACGGCGCCCAACTGGACGGCGTGCGTTAAGATAAACGACAACACCGTCAGCGACCTCCTGATGACCACATACATCGTGGCCTTCATCTTGGGCTTGACCTTCAACGTCCTCACCGTGAGTCCCATCTGGCAACAGGTGCGCAAGGAAAACGTGCTGGGCATCTTCCTGCTGAGCCTGTCGCTGTCGGACATGTTGTTCATCTTCACCATGCCGCTGTGGATCAACTACTACCACCAGGACCACAACTGGAAGCTGGGCGTCACGTCCTGCAGCGTCGTGGGCTTCTTCTACTACTCCAACATGTACATCAGCATCTTGCTCCTCTGCTGCATCTCCGTGGACCGCTGCGTGGTGGTCACCTACCCGCTGCGCTCCAAGACCCACCGGACGTCACGCTGCGCCTGGGCCCAGTGCGCCGCCGTCTACGTGGCGGTGATGGCGCTGCACGTGATCGTGCTGGTCAACGACAACCTCGCCGACGCCCACGACGACGCGTACAGCAACGACAGGTGTTACGAGACCTACCCCTTGCAGGACCGCATCGCCTTATTCAACCTGCTGCGCGTGGGCGCGGGCTTCTTGCTCCCCCTGCTGGTGTTGGCCGTCAGCTACTGGAGGGTGCTCGCCACCGTGGCACAGAGTCCTGGCTTGAACGCGCAGGTCAAGAGAAAAGTCCGCCTTCTCTGCTTCGGCGTGATCGGCATCTTCTCCTTGTGCTTCGCGCCGTACCACGTTCTCCTCCTGGCGCGCTCGCTCGTCTTCTACACCCGCGACCACGCCAGTTACTGCCAGTTCGAGCAGAAGATGCACTTGGCTTTCTCCTGCACGCTGGCCTTGTCCAGCCTGAACTGCGTGATGGACCCCGTGCTCTACATGCTGCTCAGCAACGGCGTGCAAGAGGAGGTGAAAATGTGCTGCAACCGGCATAAAAGGACAGGAGCGGAAGAGTGCGCTCTGGCCGACCACCGCCGAGGAAAGACCAACAACAATTTAATCTGAATGTCTGCAGGATAAGGAGTATTTACTTGCTTTATCAGCCACATAATCACATCCTTGATGTCGCCATATTTGTCCGCAGCTCTCATATCCTGCGCAGTGGAGAAGACAAGGATCACCCAGTGGTCATTTGCCTGACATGTTGCATATTGGCAGCATCTGTGGATTCTCTGATGGGTTTCAAAATTGCATGGTGATAAGGAACAATCGTCCTTCTATAACAGAAGTATAAAGGATGCAGGGGCCGCTCGGGTCCATTTCGGACATTACAGGGGAACGGCACTTTTGCCTATGCTTCACAATCATTATGAAAGCCATAACGACAGATGGATTTTAATGCATTCTAAATTTTTAATAAATGCGATTAAAGGTCTCATTGTCATAACAGTCAGCATTAAAATGCTGACTGTTATGATGTCCATGTATTCATTTAAATGTGAATATTTTAACATCCTAATGACAGCTTTAGAATGCATTAAAAAAAAATACATCTGCCGTAATGATTGTGAACGATAGGCAAAATTCCTCCAAAAAAAGTGAAGTTCCCCTTTCACGACCTTGCTGGATGACCCAATTAGGAATGTACAAAATGAGGGGGAAAACACTGGAAACAAACTAAATAAAAGGGCAATTGCACTTAAAAAAATGTTTGCCTATTGTTCACAATCCTTATGTGAGACAAGAAGACAAAAGTTTGTTTTTTCCGCTTTTTAGCATAATAATCGGATTGTTGGAGGTGGCTAGCAATTAAGCTAATGGGAGCAATCAATTCTTCCTCCAAATCAGTTTAAAAATACATTCAAAAACCGTCAACAATATTTCTTTTAAATTTTAAATAAATGCGATCAAAAGTCCACTTTAGTGTTGTCCCGATACCAAAATAATTTCGATACTTTTCTAAATAAAGGGGACCACAAAAAACATGCACTAATGGCTTTATTTTAACAAAAAATCTTAGGGTACATTAAACATATGTTTCTTATTGCAAGTTTGTCCTTAAATAGTGAACATACATGAAGACTTGTCTTTTAGTAGTAAGTAAACAAACAAAGGCTCCTAAATTAGTCTACTGACGTATGCAGTAACATATTGTGTCATTTATCATTCTATTATTTTGTCAACATTATTAAGGACAAGTGGTAGAAAATTAATTATTAATCTACTTGTTCATTTAATGTTAATATCTGCTTACTTTCTCTTTTAAGATGTTCTATCTACACTTCTGTTAAAATGTAATAATCACTTATTATTCTGTTGTTTGAAAGTTTACATTAGTTTTGGATGATATCACAAATTTGGGTATCAATCCGATACCAAGTCGTTACAGGATAAGAAATTGGTCATATTCAAAGTCCTCATGTGTCCAGGGACATATTTCCTGAGTTTATAAACATAATATAAATTTAACAAAAACGAAAGAAGATGTTGTGATGCCAAAAAATATTGACGTAATCATAGTAGAATCGACTAGATACGTTTCTGTATTTGGTACCATTACAGTGGATGTTAGTTGTAGATCCACCAATGGCATTTGTTTACATTGTCACGGCGGTGAGCTACGGTGTGTAGTGAAGCATGTTTAGCTATTCCTCGTCCTGCAGGGTTGATACTTGTAAGAAACGTACTTTATTTGTCGCCATGGAGGCGAGGATTAGTGATTTAGAAGTAGCTAAAGCACTGCTGACTGGGGCTGGACTCTAGCCGCTAGCTAGCTAGCCAAGTCTTAAAGCACTCTTCCTGAGGGCGTTTCAGTGTTACAACTTCACCTTTATCTTTAGTTTTTAGGCCAAAATGCGTTCGTGTATATACACACATTGACTGTTTGTAAGTACTCTGTGATTGTGCGCGACCGAACATGCTTGTCTGCTCGTAAACCAGCAATGCCACGTTGTGACGATGACCGGGGGGTGGTGGACCGGAACGTTTCAGAGCCAGTATACTACCGAATATGATTTATTAGTATCTATTAGTATACTAATACCGTACAACCCTAGTCCACTTACATATGGAGCCGCTCTATTCTGCCTATAAAGCCCTTAAAAAACATCTCCATTGAGGTTTTATGTACATGATGTAAGTATAAATGTAATGTATTAACAGTCACTTTTATAATATAATAACATTTTATATTTACGGATTTTGCTAAATCGCAATAATTTCAAAAACGCATGACCACGTTTCCTTTGTTTTTTCCCCCCCATCATCCCTGATTATTACTCACTGCAGACTTCTTGAGAGCCAACAAACATAATAAAACATCACTTACTGTACAAAGTCTGCACAGTCTGACTTTTTTTGATGTTCATATATTCATCTAAATGTGATTATATGAACATCCTAATGACAGCATTAGAATGCATTAAAAACAAACAAAAAAACATCTGTCGTAATGATTGTGAACGATAGGCAAAATTCCTCCAAAAAAGTGAAGTTCCCCTTTCACGGCCTTGCTGGACGACCCAATTAGGAATGTACAAAATGAGGGGGAAAACACTGGAAACAAATTAAGGGGAACTGCACTTTAAAAAAAATGTTGCCTATGGATCACAGTCATTATGAAAGACAGATGGATTTTTAATGCATTCTAAATATTAAACAAATGCGATCAAAAATCTGCTTACATATGGAGCCGCTCTATTCTGCCTATAAACCCACTTAAAAACATCCAAACACCTCCATTGAGGTTTTATGTACACAATGCAAGTTTATATGTAATGTATTAACGGGCACATTTATAATCAAATTTTTTATATTTACGGATTTTGATCAGCATCACCACGTTTCCTTTTTTTCATCACTGATTATTACTCACTGCAGACTTCCAGAGAGCCAACAAACATAAAAAAAAACATCACTTACAGTACAAAGTCTGCTGTCATTAGGATGCTGACTGTTATGATGTTCATATATTCATCTGAATGTGAATATATGAACATCCTAATGACAGCATTAGAACGCATTTAAAAAAAAATACATCCATTGTAATGATTGTGAACGATCCAAAAAAGTGAAGTTCCCCTTGCACGGCCTTGCTGGACGACCCAATTAGGAATGTACAAAATGAGGGGGTAAACACAGGAAACAAACTAAATAAAAGGGGAATTGCACTTAAAAAAAAATGTTGCCTATTGTTCACAATCCTTATGAGAGACAAGAAGACAAAAGTTCCCCCCCCCCCGACTTTTTAGCATAATAATCGGTTTGTTGGAGGTGGTTATCAGTTAAGCTAATGGGAGCAAACAATTCTTCCTCCAAATCAGTTTAAAACTACATTCAAAAACCGTCAACAATACTTCATTTGCGTTCCGTAACCTGTGTAACAACCAAGCTGTAGCGACGTTATTGAAAGAGTGAACACTGGGGTACTCTTTTTCTAGCGTACTAACCACGGTATTAGCCGTCAAAGCTAGCTATGGCAAGAGATCAGCTAGCATCTACGTCAGCACCAAACGCGTTTGGTGCGATAGAACACCAATCTGTACCGACTGAAAAAACATGAACAGTCATATTACAGTATCTGTAAAGTATTAGCCCATATTTCATGTTTTTTTTGTACACAGCTGGGCTAGCCAGAAAGCGTGTGTACCGTAGTTGTGCTAACACGCATGGCGTGCTACGTTCAGCCTCGTAACGTAAACGTAGACCAATGAAGTAGAAATGATCCAGATCACTCCCAAAACATAAAACGCTTGTTCCTTTTCCATTTTTGATATTTTTCTGAAAGTGTCATCATAATCCGCCAAAATCTTTTGAGCTATGTTGATGACTAACTCAGTGTTTTTCAACCACTTTGCTGCGGCCTAGTGTGCCGTGAGATACAGTCTGGTGTGCCGTCGGAGATGATCTAATTTCACCTATTTGGGTTAAAAATATTTTTTGCAAACCAGTAATAATAGTCTGCAAATGATGTGTTGTTGTTAAGTGTCGGTGCTGTCTAGAGTCGGCAGAGTAACCGTGTAATACTTTTTCATATCAGTAGTCGCTAATTGCTTTGTAGATATCGGGAACAGCGGGGGCAGTGTGCAGGTAAAAAGGTGTCTAATGCTTAAACCAAAAATAAACAAAGGTGTGTGCCCCTAAGAAAAGGCATTGAAGCATAGGGAAGGCTATGCAGAACGAAACTAAAACTGAACTGGCTACAAAGTAAACAAAAACAGAATGCTGGACGACAGCAAAGACTTGCTGTGGAGCAAAGACAATTTACATCCAAACATGACATGTCAATCAACAATGTCCCTACAAAGAAGGATAAAAACAACTGAAATATTCTTGATTGCTAAAACAAAGTAGATGCGGGAAATATCGCTCAAAGGAAGACATGAAACTGCTACAGGAAAATACCAAAAAAAGAGAAAAAGCCACCAAAATAGGAGCGCAAGACAAGAACTAAAACACTACACACAGGAAAACAGCAAAAAAAACCCTCAAAATAAGTCAGGGTGTGATGTGACAGGTCGTGACAGTACACCTACTTTGAGACAAGAACTATAGTGATGCATGCTTGGTTATGGTTTAAAGTCATACCCAACAATGGTGACAACAACTTTTTACTGTCAACTGAGTTTCGTGTTTAATGATTTCTGCTGGTGGTGTGCCTCCACATTTTTTCAATGCAAAAAATGTGCCTTGGCTCAAAAAAGGTTGAAAAACACTGGACTAACTAACTGACAAACCCCAGCGAATACATCAACTCCTGGCAGAGGTAATAATGATGATACAGACAGCAGCGGCTTTAGCTAGGGGTGGTCCAAGGGGCGCTGCAAGGATGAGGGGGGAAAAGATTGCTATTTATCAGTCCGGATATGTAGCAAAAGGCTCCACACGACCACTGCACACACATTTTCTTTGTCACATATGCTTGTATTCAAAAATATTGCATGATTATGTCAAAGGAAATAAAAACATGTGTGAGCACAAATCATACACGAGATCTTTATATATCATCACGCAGTTGTCTGACATACCCGTGATTGTTTCATACACTATATTCATATTGTTTTTCCACATTAAAATAAGTCTATCGTTAAGCTCAAACTATAAGTAAGAGATGTTAATTTTATTGAGGTTTTATGTTATGTTATGTTTTATGTTACGATGAGGTTTTATTTATTTATTTGAAAAGAAAACACAAACCTAAACACACTTTAAGGAGTGTTTACTAAAACTGTCTATTCTTATTGGAAAACACCGAGTGGCAGCTAAATTGAATTTTATGCGTTATTTTCCTCGTACAGTGTTAAATAAAAACTCACGCTGAACGTCCTAAGGACAAAAACTGCGCTAAATATGGTGTATATCATTCCACTTTATACAAAAAATTGCATTATTGGCTTTATTTTAACAAAAAATCCTAGGGTACATTAAACATATGTTTCTTATTGCAGTTAAGTCCTTAAATTAAATAGTGAACATACTAGACAACTTGTCTTTTAGTAGTAAGTAAACAAACAAAGGCTCCTAATTAGTCTGCAGACATATGCAGTAACATATTGTGTCATTTTCCATTCTATTATTTTGTCAACATTATTAAGGACAAGTGGTAGAAAATGTATTAATAATCTACTTGTTCATTTACTGTTAATATCTGCTTACTTTCTCTTTTAACATGTTCTGTCTACACTTCTGTTAAAATGTAATAATCACTTAATCTTCTGTTGTTTGATACTTTACTTTAGTTTTGGATGATACCACACATTTGAGTATAAATCCGATACAAAGTCGTTACAGGATCATACATTGGTCATATTCAAAGTCCTCATGTGTCCAGGGACATATTTCCTGACCATATAAACATAATATAAAAAAAATTTTAAACGAAAGAAGATGTGATGCCAAAAAATATCAACGTAATCATAGTATCATCGACTAGATACATGCCTGTACTTGATATCAGGTATCAGGATGTCAGGTGTAGATCCACCAATTGCGTTTGTTTACATTTTGATGCCGGTGAGCTACGGTGTGTAGTGAAGCATGTTTAGCTATTCCTCGTCCTGCAGGGATGATACTTGTAAGAAACTTACTTTGTTTGTCGCCATGGAGGCGAGGATTAGTGATTTAGAAGTAGCTAAAACACTGCCGATTGCGGATGGACGTTAGCCGCTAGCTAGCTAGCCATGTCTTAAAGCATCTCTTCCTGAGGGCGTTTCAGTGTTATAACTTCACCTTTATCGTTAGTTTTTAAGCCAATATGCGTCCGTTCTCCCTTTTCTGTCTACACACCGTGTCTGTTTGTAAGTCCTCCGTGATTGTGCGCTGCCGAACATGCTCGTCTGCTCGTAAACCAGCAATGTCACGACGTGACTTCGGGGTGGTGCAGGACCGGTACTTTTCAGAGACGGTATCGTACTGAAAATGATTCATTAGTATCGCGGTACTATACTAATACCGGTATACTAGGGGTGTAACGGTACGTGTATTTGCATTGAACCGTTTTGGTACGGGGGTGTACCGAACGAGTTTCAACACGGACATATTAAGTAGTTGTGTAAACAATGCACACCGAGGCACAACACACGGCATGCTAGCAGCTAACGAGCTATGATTGACTGACCATACGTCCTCTTTTCACCGGACATGTCCTCTTTTGCGGAGCTGTCAGGGCGGAGTTTCTTAAATGCTTCAAATGTCCGGCATTTTGAGTTAGGGTTGCGTGTATTTTCAATGTACGTTCAGGGTTAAGAAGGGGTTAAAAACAAAACAAATTGTGCGCGCAGCAGCATTCGTGACGGAGGGGCAGAGACAGAGAGAGCGAGAGAGTTATGATAGATAGATAGTACTTTATTGATTCCTTCAGGAGAGTAAATGCGCATGCGTCGCCAGGCTCTGCTTTTTATCCATAGATTTATCAGATTAGATTTTTTATTATCTATAGCAGGTGTGTCAAAAGTGTGCCCTGGAGGCCATTTGCGGCCCACAGCTAATGTTTTAAAGGCCCACGGCACATTCTAAAAATACTATTAAAATAAACAAAAACATAACAAAAGTGAAATAAAAAAGCTTAAAGGTTAAATGTAATTTAGAAAAAGTTGCAATGTTGACTAATAAAACAAAGCTGGTTTTTTTTCTTTCAAACTGTCATTGCTCAAAACATAATATTGAATCAAAATCAATGTTATTATAAATTATTGACCTATCCAAGGTTCCGATTACTTCACATCAAATATTCCACTAAGAAAAATATTTTTGGTGGAAGATTTTGCAAATTTGGTCAATAAATAACCCAAAAATGTATATTTTGTTGTTTTCTTACTGTACCGAAAATTAACCGAACCGTGACCTCTAAACCGAGGTACATACCGAACCGAAATGTTTGTTTACCATTACACCCCTACGTACAGCCCTAACACTATATATTTTTCCACATTAAAATTAGTTTATTGTAAAGCTCAAAATATAAAAGATTTTAATTGTATTTATGAGGTTTTATGTTACATAATGAGGTTTTATTTATTTATTTGAAAATAAATCACAGACCCAAACACACTTTAAGGAGTGTTTACTAAAAAATTGTATTCTTATTGGAAGACCCTGAGTGGCAGCAACATTGATTTTTATGCGTTGTTATTTTTCTCGTACTGTGTTAAAAGAAAACCTCACGCTTAACGTCCTAAGGACAAAAACTGCGCTTCCACTTTATACATTTCTTCAGTCTGAAATGTAAATATAATTTATATTTCGGGGATTTTAACCCTTTAAAAGTCAGTATGTTTGTAAGTATGATTTTTTTTTTATTTTGTTGAAAGAAAAAAAAACATACCCGGTACCTAAGACACATTTCAAAAAGTGTTTGCTAATAATTGATATTTTTATTAGGCCGAGTGGCTCAATAGCTGGCAGTAAAATTGATTTTTGTTATTTTTTGTGCAATGTTCAAAACTCATACTCAAGGTCTTAAAGACATTAAAAAAATGTCAGCTTCCCAAAAACTGCTGTAAATATGGTACATATTGATATTTATTTCCACTTTAGGAAGTACTTCAAGCTGAACTAAACATCTGAAATATTACTTTTATTTTGAGGTACAAAGACCAGAATGTTTACATTGTTTAAAAAACAACAACACTAAAAACAAAAACACATTTCAAAAAGTGCTTACTAACAAATAATATTTTTATTAGACTGAGTGGCTCAATAGCTGGCAGTAAAATTGATTTTCATGTTGTTATTTTTTGTGCAATATTCAAAAGTCAAATTCTAGGTTCTAAATACATTAAAACAATGTCAGCTTCCCAAAAACTGCTGTAAATATGGTACATATTGATATTTATTTCCACTTTAGGAAGTACTTCAGGCTGAACTATAAATCTGAAATATTAATTTTATTTTGAGGTACAAAGACCAGGATGTTTAAATTGTTTAAAAAACAACAACACTAAAAACAAAAACAAAAACACATTTCAAAAAGTTCTTACTAACAAATAATATTTTTATTAGACCAAGTGGCTCAATAGCTGGCAGTAAAATTTATTTTTGTTATTTTTTGTGCAACGTTCAAAACTCATACTCAAAGTCCTAAAGACATTAAAAAAATGTCAGCTTCCCAAAAACTGCTGTAAATATGGTACATATTGATATTTATTTCCACTTTAGGAAGTACTTCAGGCTGAACTAAACATCTGAAATATTAATTTTATTTTGAGGTACAAAGACCAGAATGTTTATATTGTTTAAAAAACAACAACACTAAAAACAAAAACACATTTCAAAAGGTTCTTACTAACAAATAATATATTTATCAGGCCGAGTGGCTGAATAGTTGGCAGTAATATTGATTTTCAAGTGTTATGTTTTTGTACAGTGTTAAATAAAAACTCACACGCAGCGTAACGGCAGCGTTACAAAAACTGCTGTAAACATATTATATGTTGATATTTCTTCCACTTTATAAATTAAACCTCAGCCTGAAAAATATATGTTTTAGTAAAAAAAATAGTTTGGGGGTATTGTTTGTTTACATAGTTTTTTTAATTGTATATTTTTTTTAAACAACAAAGCTTAAGGACATTTTAAAAACATGCTTACTAATAATTTGTATTTTTATCAGGCAGAGTGGCTCAATAGTTGGCAGTAACATTGATTTTCATGTTGTTGTTTTTTAATTACAGTTTTAAATAAAAACTCACACTTCCCAAAAACGTCACTCCCCAAAAACTGCTGTAAATATGTATGACGTTTTTTCCACTTTATGAATTACTTCAGCCTGAAATAGAAATATGACTTATATTTGAGGGGGATTTTAATGCTTTAAAGGCCAACATGTTTATGTAGTTTTTATTTTTTGCAAGAACAACAAAGCATTTAAAAAAGTGCTTACTTATAGTTAGTATTTTTATGAGGCCAGGTGCCTGAATAGTTGGCAACACAATGATATTTTTAAATTACATTTTTTTGTACAGTGCTAAATTAAAAACTCACAATTGAGGTTCCAAGGATTCAAGACTAAATATGTTATATATTTGTATGACAATATATTTACCTCCATCTTGTTCCAAATCCATTACACACTGTTAGGCCTTAATGTGGTCATGTGACTGCACTCATCGCCAGTGTGACGCCCTAATGCACTTCAGGGTTGGGCTGAAAGTATTTTATTGACAGTCTATTCTTAGAGCAGACCTTTCCGCTTGTGTTATTGTTGCTGTCCAACAAAACCTCTCTGATCAATAACTTGCTTGCCACTATTGGTCATAACAAACACTCTGCTTAGGCCAGAGTGTGCCCCTTAAATACACTTGGCGTAAGGACTCTCATGTGTTGTTGCCACGGCAACCCCGCATCTCTTCCTGGGTTGTTTTTGTGGACCAGCAAGGACACATCGCTGTACAGCGTAGCGGAGATGCAATGTTATTGCAGCGGATACATTGAATGCTGCTGATTTCTTTACTTTGTGCGCATCAGTGATTCCCAACCACTGTGCCGCAGCACACTAGTGCATTGTGAAAGCTTGTCAGGTGCGCCGATCCAATTTCACTTCAATAATATTGAATCAACTTGTTGTCAATTTGTTGAGTTCTCCTTGTAACCTTAACCTCAAAAAGCAAAGGATTCCAACAAATACTGTATTGATGCTATACTTGTTTTATACTAAACAGACTTATAAATAGACACTAGATAGCAGTAAGAGGTCATTGTAAAATGACTGCACTGTTTTAATTCACTCTAACTAATAATAGTAGCAATTCAATATATTACAGAAATAAACACCACAATTTTCATGGGTAAATGAAAGATGAGAGATTATCATCACACTTCAACATCTCTGACATGCAAATGCTGCCTCTTTGCCAGGTCAACATTGCAAATGAAAATCTGTTTTGAATTGTCGTACCCTGGATAAATAACATTGAATTAAATATACATATGTGTAAATGAGGAAGTAAATGTTTATATACTACATTACCCAGAAGGCTCAGCGCTGTAGGAGGCGGGAGGACAACTAATGTGTCGTTTGAGCCACAAAGCGTTGATATATCGCTACACGTTGCAGCTGTACAAGAAATAGAGAGAGGTTTTGATTAAACAGTTGACGCGCTCGCGAAATGACGCTGATTGGGTAAAAATGTACGAGGAAGTTGCACGTATTAGACAAAATTGCAGGGCGGCACATAATTTGCAGGGATTGGTTGAATTTGCGTGAATTTCCGCAACCCCCACATGGTAAATTCCTGGAGGGACTGAATATTGGGAGTCACTAATATAATTCATAATTTGTAGCCTAATGCACAAATACATACATCGTATGTCCATCCATCCATTTTCTACCGCTTGTCCCTTTTGGGGTCGCGGGAGTGCTGGAGCCTATCTCAGCTGCATTTTCAGGCGGATGCATTTAAAAAAAATTTTTTTTTAATATATATATATATTTTTAAACAGCCTGCAGTGTTTTTATCTTGCGTGAAGCCTTCTCTATCCAATCACACTAAAATGACAACAAACTTTTCACAGCTGAAAGGATAAACATTCAACTTATAATATCTATCATTTCCAGAGACGTGCAGTGAGGTTTGAGGTTGGGGAGGCACTGACCCACTAGTCAGATTTACAAACATACAGTATGATGCTAAGTCTCTGACCCACTCGTCAGATTTACAAACCCCGTTTCCATATGAGTTGGGAAATTGTGCTAGATGTAAATATAAACGGAATACAATGATTTGCAAATCCTTTTCAACCCATATTCAATTGAATGCACTACAAAGACAAGATATTTGATGTTCAAACTCATAAGCTTTATTTATTTTTTGCAAATAATAATTAACTTAGAATTTCATGGCTGCAACACGTGCCAAAGTAGTTGGGAAAGGGCATGTTCAACATTGTGTTACATGGCCTTTCCTTTTAACAACACTCAGTAAATGTTTGGGAACTGAGGAGACACATTTTTAAGCTTCTCAGGTGGAATTATTTCCCATTCTTGCTTGATGTACAGCTTAACAACTTAACTTCAACAGTCCGGGGGTCTCCGTTGTGGTATTTTAGGCTTCATAATGCGCCACACATTTTCAATGGGAGACAGGTCTGGACTACAGGCAGGCCAGTCTAGTACCCGCACTCTTTTACTATGAAGCCACGTTGATGTAACACGTGGCTTGGCATTGTCTTGCTGAAATAAGCAGGGGCGTCCATGGTAACGTTGCTTGGATGGCAACATATGTTGCTCCAAAACCTGTATGTACCTTTCAACATTAAAGGCGCCTTCACAGATGTGTAAGTTACTCATGTCTTGGGCACTAATACACCCCCATACCATCACAGATGCTGGCTTTTCAACTCTGCGCCTTTAACAATCCGGATGGTTCTTTTATTCTTTGGTCCGGAAGACACAAAGTCCACAGTTTCCAAAAACAATTTGAAATGTGGACTCGTCAGGCAACAGAACACTTTTCCACTTTGTATCAGTCCATCTTAGATGAGCTCAGGCCCAGCGAAGCCGACGGCGTTTCTGGGTGTTGTTGATAAAAGGTTTTCGCCTTGCATAGGAGAGTTTTAACTTGCACTTACAGATGTAGCGACCAACTGTAGTTACTAACAGTGGGTTTCTGAAGTGTTCCTGAGCCCATGTGGTGATATCCTTTACACACTGATATCGCTTGTTGATGCAGTACAGCCTGAGGGATCAAAGGTCACGGGCTTAGCTACTTACGTGCAGTGATTTCTCCAGATTCTCTGAACCCTTTGATGATATTACGGACCGTAGATGGTGAAATCCCTAAATTCCTTGCAATAGCTGGCTGAGAAAGGTTTTTCTTAAACTGTTCAACAATTT
>NC_084564.2:24212500-24250000 GCF_033978685.3 Nerophis lumbriciformis
ATATATATGTATGTGTAGATATATATATATATATGTGTGTGTGTATGTATATAAATATGTGTGTGTATTAGAGATGCGCGGATAGGTAATTATTTCATCCGCAACCGCATCAGAAAGTCGTCAACCATCCGCAATCCACCCGATCTAACATTTGATCAGAACCGCATCCGCCCGCACCCGCCCGTTGTTATATATCTAATATAGACGATGCAAGGCATTAGTGAGGTTATAAAGCTTTTGCCTGTTAAAGAAAGGAGACTGATCCAATGCAGCACAGACATTCGCGTGCCACGCTGTCACGACCCAGACGCACACCAGTGCGCAATCATATGGGAGCCGCGCTGAGCGCACCTCCAAGCGCGTCTCGCTGCCGGCGACGGCCGGGTATATGGGCCCGACGCTCCAGCGCCATCCATTTTCAGGGCTAGTTGATTCGGCAGGTGGGTTGTTACACACTCCTTAGCGGGTTCCGACTTCCATGGCCACCGTCCTAGCTGCTGTCTATATCAACCAGGGTGAGCCCCACCCCTTTCGTGAGCGCACTGCGCGTGGAGTGACCCCTGTTACGCGCCCCCGGCAACAGGGGTGGCGGGCAGGTAAGCTGCGCAGGCGGAGCGCGCGGAGTGACCCCTGTTACGAGCCCCCGGCCACGGGGGTGGCGGGCAGGTAAGCTGCTTACCTGCTGCGCGTGACGCCGGCCGCGGCGAAGGCGGACGAGGCGGGGTGTCGGTGCGGTGGGCGCGGTGGTGACCCTGGACGTGCGTCGGGCCCTTCTCGCGGATCGCCTCAGCTACGGCTCCCGGTGGGGCCCTCTCGGGGGAAGGGGCCTCGGTCCCGGACCCCGGCGAGGCGTCCCTTCTCCGCTCCGTAAAAGTGTCCATCTCTTTTTTTTTTTTCTTCTGTTGTGGCATATGCTGCAGGTGCCTGCTCGTTTTTCGTATGTGGGTAACAACATTTAACTATGTATATATATTTCCGAATTGGTTTAACTGCCACCCGCCTGAATCTATTTAAAATCTAATTTTTTTTTATTTCAACCACCCGACCCGACCCGACCCGCGGATAAAATCTAATTTTTTTTAATTTCATCCGCCCGATCCGCGGATAATCCGCGGACTCCGCGGTTGTGCCCGCAAACCGCGCATCTCTAGTGTGTATATATATATATATGTATATGTATGTGTAGATATATATATATATATATATATATATATATATGTATATGTATGTGTAGATATATATATATATATATATATATATATTCCTCGCGTACTAATTGATTAAAAGAGCGCGCACTTGCTGCGTGCTCGCCTGACACTGCGGCGCGAGCGCGATGATGTCACGTTATCGATGGGAACTGCATTTTTAGACAATAGGATTTGCCTGAGCTAAGCGGTGGAAAATGTATTAGAAAAGACAGATTTCAAAAACCAATAGTTAAACATTTTTAAACTTGGGACTTCCCGCGGCCCGGATTTTGGACGCTGGCGGGCCGCATCCGTAGTTTGGGGACCCCTGCACGAGACAGTATATCTTACCTTTACTTGTAAATGAAGACCATTCGCCTTTTCTTCTGGATGAAGATGTCTTTGACTTTGTTGTAGAAGTCCTCCTTTTTCTCTGAGTTTTAAAAGTCTCTCTTTCTCAATGGAGATAATTTATAAGTTTATCAGCTCTTTTAATATCTCACCATGTTCCTTCACATTGGCATTGTGGATGCTGATATTTAGTCTCATGTAGAGCCAGATCAATACGAGATATTCCAAACGTTTTGAAAGAAATCTGACCTTGAATGTGGGCAGATGAGCTTTCATGTTTTTGGAGGCTTCTTGGCAGCTTTTTCCAGATCCATCCCATCCCATCCATTTCCTACCGCTTGTCCCTCTCGGGGGTGCTGGAGCCTATCTCAGCTGCATTCGGGCGGAAGGCACCTCAGTATATCCCAGTTGGGGTCCAAACACGGTCACTCGTTGAGAATAAAAGGCAGGGAAAGCACTAAAGATGTTTTTTGTAGCACAGCCACAAAGTCATTCTTTTCCAGTGTACCAATTCTTTTGAAATGAACGCGTTGCTTTCTGTCCTCGGACCACACACGTTTGAATCAAATCTGGCAGCTGTGGCGTTGGTCTCCCAGTATTCATGACTTCTTGCTTTAATTGGAAAGTCCAGTCTTGAAAACGTCCTTATTTTAAAAATCAAATCCTCCATTTTGAGGGCGAAAAAGCGTCACAGATTGCGGGAAGCGTAGCAGCTGTTGTCTGTTGTTTTCTTCTTCTACTTCTTAAGGGTTAACAGGTGTTGGCAGTTCATGAACTTTTGATATATCGCCTCCTACCTTGAAGCAGTGGTACTTTCTGCCTCATCGCCTGCCTTTTCCCCGTGGCAATAAGCATGCACACGCTCAATACACTTTGTGTCTGCCTTGTTATTTTGACCATGAAAATTGTCAAAATATACAGTTACCACACCAAAATCACATAGAAAACATAGACCAGAAGAGAAATATTAAAACATAACTAATAAAGTTAGCACGCTAATGTTAGCATGATAATAGTTAGCTTGTGTCACATACCAAGTTATATGACTCTAAGGTAGGGGTCCCCAAACTACGGCCCGTGGGCTGGATCCGGGCCCCCAGCATCCAAAATCCGGCCCACGGGAAGTCCCAAGTAAAACTTTATTTTTTTTATTATTATTATTTTTTTTTAATTTTTATCTTTCCTTTCTAATCCATTTTCTACCACTTGTTACTCTCGGCGTCTCCTAGCTACTCAGGCCAATCATTCTGTCTAAAAATGAATTTTCCCATCGATAACGTGACAGTGTTAAATGTTGATGAACATCAATGTTAATTGATTTTAAATGACAAAACGGATTATAAAGACAATGTATATATATATATATATATATATATATATATATATATATATATATATATATATATATATATATATATATACATATATATATGTACATATACATATATATATATGTACATATACATATACACATATATACATATATATACACATATACATATATATATATACACATATACATATATATATATATATATATGTATATATATATATATATATATATATATATATATATATATACACACACATCTACATACATAAATATATATATATATATATATATATATATATATATATATATATATATATATATATATATATATACATATATATATATATATATATGTATATACACAGCCCGGCCCCCGGACATTTTTTTTTTAACCCAATGCGGCCCCCGAGTCAAAAAGTTTGGGGACCCCTGCTCTGAGGTGTACGGCTGGGTAATTGGAGAAAAACTAGTAACTTTAGCAAAGAAAGTTAGCACTTTAATGTTAGCATGCTAACAGTTTACAACTGTCACGTACCAAGGTACATGACTCTGGGGTAAACGGTTGCAGAACTAGCGCAAAAAGTTAGCATGCTAATTTTAGCATGCTAACTAAAATGCGAAAATTAGCATTTTAGCATGCTAGCAAGCTAACATTAGCATGATAATAATTAACTTGTGTCACATACCAAGTTATTTGACTCTAAGGTGTACGGCTGGGTAATTTGAGAAAAATGAGTAACTTTAGCAAAGAAAGTTAGCACTTTAATGTTAGCATGCTAACAGTTTACAACTGTCACGTACCAAGTTACATGACTCTGGGTAAACGGTTGCAGAACTAGCGTAAAAAGTTAGCATGCTAATTTTAGCATGCTACCTAAAATGTTAAAATTAACATTTTAGCATGCTAGCAAGCTACCGTTAGCATGATATCAGTTAGCATGTGTCACATACCAGGTTATATGAGTGTAAGTTGTATGGCGGTCTAATTAGATAAATGGATGGATGGATGGAATACTTCGTTTTTGATCATCTCATGGTTAAGCCTTTTAACCCCCCCTCGTGGCAAGGTGAGGCACTGCCTCACTTGCCTCCCCCGACAGCACGTCACTGGGACTCATTTCCAATCCAAACATGAAAGTTAGTCTAATACAAGCCCAGGGTAAATTATGCAATCAGCAGACTTGGAGGATGTTCATTGAAGTTGTTTAATTTTGTAGAAACAAATCAGACAACAGACTGGACACAGAATTAAAGTCATTTCAAATGGCAACTTTCTGGCTTTAAGAATCACTAAAATAAATTGTGGTAGTCATTATTAGTTTCATTTTTAGATCAAGCACAGTACAAACATATGGAAAGACTCAATTCTGAGGAAAACAATATGAACTCTTAAAAACAAACAAAAAAACACTCCAACACATCACTAGTAGTACCTTGTTGCACCACCTCTGGCTTTTATAGGCATGGAGTTAACCAGTGACAAACAGTACTCTTCATCAATCTTGCTCCAAGTTTCTCTGATTGCTGTTGTCAGAGACTTGTCATGGACCATTTTTTTTCATTTCCACCAAATTTTCATTTGGATTGAGATCTGGACTCTTTGTAGGCCATGAGATTGTCTTCATGTATCTTTTTTTAAGGAACTTTTTTCTTTTTTTTTTTTAAACAGTTTTTTCTCTATGGCAAGATGCATTATTATTTTGAAAACTGATGTCATGATCCCCAAACATCCTTTTGATTGATTGAACAAGAAAAGTATCCAAATGTCAAAATAAACTTGGTATTTATTGAAGATGCCATGTCCACAGTTCCATTACCTGACATGCAGCTTCATATCATCAATGACTGTGGACATGTGCATGTTTTCGTCATAAATATCATTTGAACGGCACCAAACAAAAGGTCTAACATCATCACCTTTCCCAATGAAGACTCGCGAGCAATCACTGAATATGGCTTTCATCCAGTCATCCATGATGTAAGTAGCTAAATAGCTATATAAGCCTACTATCAAAATGACTATGTGTCGCAGGCTGACGCAAATCTTTGTTGACAGAAATGTTGAAATGTAATATTTATTCTACACATTTTTACAACATTGGAAAACATTAGTAAAACTTCTCAGAGGGTGAGATAACTCCTGGAAATGACTGTCTTAGAATGGCCAAAGGTATAGATGTGTGTGTCCAAGTTAAAGGAAACGACAGGCTGTCTTCTTCTAATGGATTTATTACAATCTTTGCAAACTGGGTAGCGTTTGCTGTGGTCTGGACCAACATGGCACACTAACAACTATCAGAAATGCAGCCAATATCACATACAGATAATGAGACATGGACAAATAAACTAAATACACAGAGGACATAAGTAAAGGAAATTAAATGAGCTCAAATATACCTACAAACGAGGCATAATGATGCAATATGTACATACAGCTAGCCTAAATAGCATGTTAGCATCCAATTGCTTGCAGTCATGCAGTGACCAAATATGCCTGATTAGCACTCAACATCAACAAAGCTCACCTTTGTGCATTCATGCACAGTATAAAACGTTTGGTGGACAAAATGAGACAAAGAAGGAGTGGCATAAAACACATCTTTCTGTGGCAGCGTCTGAGAAAGTTATACATGTAAACAAACTGTTGAGTCACAGTCCACACAACGGTGAGTTCAAGGGCCGCTGAAATGAGTAGGACAAAACGGCGCTCGCCAAATACTGTCATCAGTGAAGCATAAACACAAACATATTAAACAGTGGGCTTTCTAACAATTAGGTAGGTTTGTGTCGTGTTTGTCCTCCTACAGGAACCATATTACAACAAAAAACATATTTTTCACCCCATTTTTCTTCCATTTCCATATATTTTTGAAAAAGCTCCATGGAGCCATCAGGGCGCCGCTAAAGAGCCGCTTGTGGCTCTAGAGTCGCGGGTTCCTGCCCCCCGCCTTGGTCTATTACAGTGGTTCTTAACCTTGTTGGAGGTACCGAACCCCACCAGTTTCATATGGGCATTCACCGAACCCTTCTTTAGTGAAAAATAAAATGTTTTTTTTCAAATTCAAGACAAAGTTATATGTTTTTGGTAACACTTTAGTATGGGGAACATATTCTAAGTAACAAAGACTTAATTTAGAGTTTTTTGGACACTAGGGGAACATATTCTAAGTAACAAAGACTTAATTCAGAGTTATTTGGTTAGGGTTAGGGTTAGCGGGTTAGGGCCAGGGTTAGAGGGTTAGGGTTATAATAAGGCCATGTCGAATAAGGCATTAATAAGTACTTAACAATGACTAGTTAAGAGCCAATATGTTACTAATTTGCATGTTAATAAGCAACTAATTAATGGTGAATATGTTTTCCATACTTAAGTGTTACCATGTTTTATACTGGTACACAATCTGAACCGTGCATGAACATCACCTTGTTTGAACAACAAAACCAACACACTGCATAAACTCACAACAAATTACACACCTGCAAATCAGTCTGACTTCGGCTGTTGCCGTATCCGTAATACGCCGATAGGGAGAAGTTTTTATTTACACGATGAGTCGGGTGTGTTTTGACCTCCGCCGAACCCCTGAGCCCGACTCACCGAACCCCTAGGGTTCGATCGAACCCAGGTTAAGAACCACTGGTCTATTGGAACCTAGTGTTGTTCTGTTTAGATGTTAATGGCGTCTTTTGTTGAGCTTTTCTGTTTTTAAATCCCATTTCCTTCAAGCACTTTCTCACAGTTCAGTCGCAGACGATGACTCCAGTTTTGTTTTTTCTGTGCATTTTCTCTTTTCAAAATATATTGCTTTGCTATATATATTTACCATGAATTGATTAACGTGGACCCGACTTAAACAAGTTGAAAAACTTATTCGGGTGTTACCATTTAGTGGTCAATTGTACGGAATATGTACTGTACTGTGCAATCTACTAATCAAAGTTTCAATCAATCAATCAATCAATGTTTTAGGTATTGACACTTTGATGTTTTCCTTGATCTTGCCTTTTACAACCTTCACATGTTGTTAGAACTTGGTCCAGATTTTAAATACAGCTGACTGAACCATCAACATCTTTTGCAACATTGCGAGATGATTTACCTTCTTGAAGAAATGTGATTAATCCGTCTCTTTTGTTTCAATTGACCTCTCTCGTGTTGGAGCCACGATTCATGTCAGTCCACCTGGTGCAACAGCTCTCCAAGGTGTGAACACTCTTTTTTAACTGCAGACTAATGAACAGATATCCTGCAGGTGTTAACTTTGGAAAGGAAAATGTACAGGCTGATTCCATATTTCCTCACAATAAAGTCATTCCATATATTTTTTTACTTATACTGTTGCCGACTACCACCATTTATTTTGTTGATTTATTTTAGTGTTTTCTTAAAGCCAGAACCAGAACGTAGTTTTGTGTCATGTCTGTTATCCGCCTTCTTTTTTTAGAAAATTAAAAAAACATTTTCCAAGTATGGCGATTCCATCATTTTTGCCAGGGGTTGTAGTAATTGCTGTAAATTGTGCATGAATGCTTATCAATATGTGTCCCGTGCTGGGATAGGTTTCAGACCACCTTCTTTCTGAGAAACAAATGTCACCCAGAGAAGAACACGAGAAGCAAATCTAATTTAAGTCCTGCTGAATGCAGTCTCAAGGTTCACTTAGTGGAACGCATGCAGACGAGGCTGCCAGGCAACAGAGCAAAGTGGATCGTCAAGTTAAGGACAATATTGACAGACTCATGTCCACATTTCTGCCCTTAAAGGCCAAATGTCACTTTCCCCCCCGACCTGTGGTGTAATATTCATATTAACTTATCACAGCGGTGTCGTCCTTGAATGTGCCGCCGCACTTAGCAGCAGATGTGATGAAAACTTGCAGGATATTAGAGTGACTGGAAGTTGATTGGCGGTAATTCAAGCGACACCCGCGTCCTCTCTTATGGCTTCTCTCAATTCCAGACGCCTTGATGAGCTACTCTGGTTGAAGTAAACAAACACGCCACTTATTGGGTTCGCTGGAGATTTAACAGAGAAAATTGTTGTTTTTCATTTTCTCCCTCAGATGAGATAAAGAAAGGAGACATTGCCCAACATATCATAGCAATAATGTGACTCACTGCAGACGACCACAATGCATGCCACCAGACATCTTTCTAATTGATTTCAATAAACTAAAAACATGAATGTCTTACTAATCTCTTGTATCGTATTTTTTGACTTTAAGGCCCACTTAAAATCTTTTAATTTTCTCAAAACTCGACAGTGCGCTTTATGTACAGAATAATTTTGGTTGTATTTACCGACCTCAAAGCTATTTTATTTGGTACATGGTGAAATAAGTGACACATAAGAGATATGTGTAGACTGCAACTCAAGTAAACACCACCAAAATTGTTCCGTTGAAAATATAGAACATTGCATGCGGCGCTCAAAAATCTATCAACATGTTTTAGTAGGACTTTGGTAAGCTATGAAGCTGCACCGCTCGATGGATTGTACTGTGCTTCAACATACAAGTATTATTATGGTGTGTGTATAAGGTGAGATATATTATCTGGCGTTTTGTTTTGCAATATTATGCAAAAGCAATTTGTTCTTACCTTCTGGTACCTGCTGATCTGTATTTGGGATCTGCATAAATCCTGAAAATGTGCGCGCGTCCGCCTTTGTAGTTTGTGGCGACACCGTAGTCGATAAGTTTCTTATTTTTCTCTATCTTCTTGTTATGGGACATTCATCCTCCGCTGTTGCCATTTCTAATATAAAGTAGTGTAAAGTTCTTACTTATATCTGTCAGTAAACTCGCCATGAAAGCGATAAAACATACCGGTGTAGTGAGTTTACATTTTTCACCCAAACAACTTTAGTTATTAGAGAGTTCCGGTCGGACGGTTTTCCATGGGACACATTTCCGGATTTCCACGGATGAGGAGATGCAGCTCCGTTACTGATTGAAGTAAAGTCTGAATGTCATTAAAACAGCTAGCTCCATCTTTTGACTACAACAAAGATGACGGAGAAAAGACACTGCCGAAGGTGAGCCACGTAAATAAGACCGCCCACAAAACGGCGCATCCTGAAGTAGTTGAGGAATTATGCTGACGTATTGAAAAAAAAAAATACAATAACATTTTATACAGTTTATACATTTATTGTCCACTTGTCTAAACAAGGATTTGCAGATGCCAACCCATCAGAAGCCTGTAAAGCAAGTACAGTGCTCCCTCGCCACATTGTGCTTCAAACCACATTATAAATAAATAAATGATAAATGGGTTATACTTGTATAGCGCTTTTCTACCTTCAAGGTACTCAAAGCGCTTTGACATATGGATTATTATTATTATTATTTTTTTTTTAAGCATATTCTTCAATTTTGTTGTCCTAATTTCAGCCTTTTCAAGCATGAACATGACTAAATAAATTGTAAATATCAAGACAATAGAATTGTTCACTAGAGGAGGCCAAACCAATCAGAGCGTGGTATTCAGTATTGTGGCCTCTTATTGGCTCAGCCTCAATCAGCATTACTATATTGGATTAAACGAGTGTCAAGGTGACTAAAATATGTTATTTTGTGTCTAGAGGGCAATCATGATGTTAAAAAACGTATTTAGTAAGTCATAAACAGGTTTTTTATGCTCTACCTATAAAAATACTTGATTTCTTAGCGGAAAGTCACTTAAACAAGGGATTAAAGATTAAAGTATGGCAAAAGAAACCCATTCCTTAGACAGTAAATAAATACAAATACAGACTTACACTGTATATGTAAGACAAATAAATACAATACATTAAACTTTGCACTATAAAGCCAAATAAAGACTTTTGCAAAATGTCAAGCTTTGACGGTTATTTCCTGTCGTGGTTCAAGTGGAAGGTAAACCTCAAAGGCGCCTTTGCACGATATACAATATAATGACAATATAATAATGAACCTTCCTATGGTTAGTAAAATAAAATGATCATAAAACGTACTTTTGGACCGATGGTTCTGCTCATTTACAGGAGAAGCAAGCTAGCAAATGGTAACTTGAAAACATATTTAAACAGCCAAATAAAACTAATGTGGCTCTTAAGAAGCCAGAATAGCATTTAATGTTTCTTATGCCAAGAAAGTATATAGTGTATGCAATTATTTAATAACATTTTAGAAATACAACTTGGTTAGAATATTTCAGTGTTTATTACCTTTTTAGCTCATTCAACAATACCATGAAATTAATAATAAACGTGATAATTGTGTTCTCGATAACTGTGATATGAAATTTTCCTAACGTTACGTTAGTCAAATTTAAACGCTATCATCGGAACAGCAAGTGAATTCCGGGTCGGTTTGGTCCACTTGAGCTCAAATGTGAACATTACACGGACCAAAGACAAAGAGCACTGTTAAAATGACAGCAAGATGCTCGCAGAGATGATAAAAATGTAAGATATAATGTGCCGCTCCCATCGTGTCTGACAACGGCACTCTTTAAAAGTATATTTTGGAAGCTTTAGTAAAATCTAAGACGGTAAATACAGCAGAATTAAAAAAACAACCTATTTATCAGGTCGTGACTTTATGCTTCTGTACTGTATGTTCTTTGCTTTGGTGCAGAATCCCGATACAACAAACATTTAGTGTTGACCGATACCGATGTAGATCCTATACAATATGAACACAAATCATACATACTTCTATTTTTCAGTGTAAAAAAGTTTGTTCAAGGAAATACCTCAGAGAACAATGTGGAAAAACACAAAACTATTTGTTATTAACCATCTAGAATAAACTTATGCTGGCTTTAAGTCATACTTGCCAACCTTGAGACCTCCAATTTCGGGAGGTGGGGGTGGGGGTGGGTGCGGGGGGCGTGGTTGGGGCGGGGGCGTGGTTAGGGGCGTGGTTAAGAGGGGAGGAGTATATTTACAGCTGGAATTTACCAAGTCAAGTATTTCATATATATATATATATATATATATATATATATATATATACAGTATATATATATATATATATATATATATATATATATATATATATATATATATATACATATATATATATATATATCCCCGCGACCCCGAAGGGAATAAGCGGTAGTAAATGGATGGATGGATGGATGGATATATATATATATATATATATATATATATATATATATATATATATATATATATATATATATATATATATATATATATATATATATATATATATATAGCTCCCGCCATCAGTGTGTGAATGTGTGTGTGAATGGGTGAATGTGGAAATACTGTCAAAGCGCTTTGAGTACCTTGAAGGTAGAAAAGCGCTATACAAGTATAACCCATTTATCATTTATTTATTTATATATATAAAAGAAATACTTGAATTTCAGTGTTCATTTATTTACACATATACACACACATAACACTCATCTACTCATTGTTGAGTTAAGGGTTGAATTGTCCATCCTTGTTCTATTCTCTGTCACTATCTTTCTAACCATGCTGAACACCCTCTCTGATTATGCATTGCTGTGTGGCACGCACAAAAGTGCTTTCATCAAATGCACTAGATGGCAGTATTGTCCTGTTTAAGAGTGTCACAACATTGCTGTTTACGGCAGACGGACTGCTTCACTGTAGACGTTCTTTATATTGTGGGAAAGCGGACTCAGGTCCGCATGGAGCTGGAGGGGGCGTGGCCTCCAGCTCCGCCTGAATTTCGGGAGATTTTCGGGAGAAAATTTGTCCCGGGAGGTTTTCGGGAGAGGCGCTGAATTTCGGGAGTCTCCTGGAAAATCCGGGAGGGTTGGCAAGTATGCTTTAAGTTAGAGTGGTAATTGATTTTCGGCGACACCTGTTAGGCACAATGATTTAATAATTCAAGCTCATGACAGAGTAAGTTAAATGATGCGGACACGTTTGTTAATGGATACTTTTCGATACGCTTCTGCTTTGGAGACATTGTATGTACAGTATGTGTAAGTAATATGCAAATATCACTATTTATTTTATGATGACAAATGTGTTTTATTGTTCAAATAAGGACACGTAGTGTGTACGTCTAGCTTGCATGCTTTTGTGCGCTTAGCTGTCGTGTAGCCTATAGCCTACCATGTTTACCTTTTGTAAATTACTTCATTAAAATAAAAGAGAAGCTTTATGGAGGACATTAAGATGTTAACTGGCTTGCACAAGTAAAGGTGCTGCAGAACTGCTTGTATTGGAGATTTAGATGCAAGCCGATATATTCCAATACTTGTTTTGTTGCTGATATTACTGATCGATTGATATATCGATTGTATTGATATATCCCTACCAATAAACTTTTTTTTTTTTTACATTTTTAGTCTGGACCAGAATACCAAACTATGAGGTGAACATTGCCAAAATCAAACAAAACTGTGTTTGAACCTGGATTTCAACCAAATACGGTCAACAATAACAACAAGAAAAAAAAAAACTCCCCTTTTTTTCACGTTAAAACTGGATTTCTAACATGCGTGTTTAAGAGAAGATACGTTGTGTTTTGTAGTTGTGTGATAAAAAACACAATTGAATTTTGCAATTTGAAATGTTTCCATATCTTCCATTCAAGTCCCCGGTATACAGCAGGGATATTCAATTAAATTGTTTTAGGGGCCTCATTTCCAGACAGCTAAGGACTGGAGAAACTGACTTCACCTTGCACTATTAGTCTTATTTTGTATATTCTGGAAAACCAGCGTCCTCTATAGCAGGGCCCAACTTTTCCAGTACATACTCACTCAAATATTAACATTGAATTAGTAATCTTACTCTTAATTTTGATAGTATTCAATAATTATATTTAACCTACTTAAAGTTTACAACCCTGTCAAATTTTATGAACCATGTGTTAATCAGAAAGATTATTCTTATCTATATACCGTATTTTTCGGACTATAAGTCGCTCCGGAGTACAAGTCGCACAGGCCGAAAATGCACAATAAAGAAGAAAAAAAACATATATACGTCGCACTGGAGAATAAGTCGCATTTTTGGGGGAAATTTATTTGATAAAATCTAACACCAAGAATAGACCTTAGAAAGGCAATTTAAAATAAATAAAGAATAGTGAACAACAGGCTGAATAAGTGTACGCCATATGACGCATAAATAACCAACTGAGAACGTGCCTGGTATGTTAACGCAACACATCATGGCAAGAGTCATTCAAATAACTATAACATATAGAACATGCTAAACGTTTACCAAACAATCTGTCACTCCCAATCGCTAAATCCGATGAAATCTTCCCTCCTCGGTGTCACTCCTGGTATGCGCCACTAGCGTCCTTTCTTTCTGCTGCTTGATCGCCGTTTTCTGGTGCATATTTCACTACGTCCAGCTTGTAATCTGCAGTATATGATTTCCTTTTCGGTGCCATTTTAGTTCAGTCCTTCTCAGTTTTTATAAGTTACCGCCAATGTTGCTGTGATCTACTTTAATAGCTCCGGCAGTAGCGTATAGCATATAACAGTTAGCATTCCAAAACCCACAATGCACTTCTGCCATGACCCGCCCCCGCCGAATTCTTATTGGTTGGCGTGTGAGTGACGATTGCTGACGTGTGTGTGATGATTGCGGACATTTTCTTCGTCGCTCACGCGAATGAGATAAATAATATTATTTGATATTTTACGGTAATATGTTCATAATTTCACACATAAGTCGCTCCGGAGTATACGTCGCACCCACGGCCAAACTATGAAAAAAACCTCGACTTATAGTCCGAAAAATACGGTACACATAAACCTTTGGCTTAGGTCAGCTAGCTGACTAGAAAAAAAGGTACTAACTAAATATACTGCATAAGAAGCGACTTTTAAATAACTGACGAAAAATACATTTACATACCATTGCCCGAATGCAGCTGAGATAGCCTCCAGCACCCCCCTTGACCCGGAAAGGGACAAGCGGTAGAAAATGGATGGATGGATGGATGTTGTGCTAAAATAAATGACCAAAAAATAATAATGAATATGTTTCTTAACGAAACTCTTAATAAAATTAAAGTGAAAATGTAAATACAGCTTCACCACTTTAGTCATAATTGTTGCGCTGAAAATACTTCTCTATGACTTTAGCTGGTTTGGTTGAGATTGTCATTACTGCCCCAAGTGGTGAAAAAGTGTATGACAAATCCCTACCACCACAGCCCATACAAATCACAGCTGAGAAACCGACGCTGGTCGCGGCCCAACTTGGTTAAGAAACACTGGCCTATAGTAAACATTTGATTTTGTTCTATTTATTTTGTCGGGGTTACAGGAGCGCTCAGCTGTTTTCATGGAACTTCTGCAAAAAAGCTTGCCAATTATCATCTCTATAACAGCACTCTAGTATTTTTTAAGAATCTGCTGCAAAAATGTAAGTCTCTCATAAGTTTTTTGACCTGAACTCACTGACTAGCCCAAATGATGAAAAAATAGAGGACCTGAGATGGAACCTTGAGGAACACCACTAGAATAATTAATGAGGTTGAACAAATGACTATGCTATAGCAACGTCTTAGTTACATAAATCACATGATGAAAAAAACTGCCAAAAAGGATAGGACTTGAAGGGGTGCCTTGATGAACGCCTCAATTATGTACATCACCAGTTTGGACCCAAGTGTTTAAAAATGTCAAGGCAAGGATCTGCCGATGTGTTTACAGTGGTCCAAGTTCCTCTATACAGCAGAAGCACACTATTAGAATACAAAAAATGCACAAATGTTTGTCTACCAAGTTTTGAACCGAACCAGTGGGTCGGTGTGGTGTCATTCCCGTGCTGGTTTTAGCCCCAAGGCTGCCAGCTGAATAGCCCTGGTACACATTTACATTTTGGAGAAGAAGGTGGTAATAAATAATGTAGTGTATCATGGGACAAAAACAGTCCTGTGCACGTGACTAAGTTCCATGTGCAGAGAGTTCACAGTGCGGTTAGCGCTTTGAAGTCAAGCATTTACAAGTCCAGCCAACATATTTGACTCTTTTAGCCCTCAGAGTGATGTCGTCCTGTAGCATCAGTCAAAGGAGAAGACACTACGTTTGCTTTAAAATACTTCATGTCCAAGCTCAGTGTTCCATCATCTGACTATTAGAAGTCCTGTCTTCAGTCCAATAAGCCTTCAGTTCAAAAATGTGGATAATTTCTGCATGATTAGCAAGTAAATACGACAGAAAAGGACATGCATGCACAATTCAGGGTGGGACTCTGCGTAAATGAGATCAGTTCCTGGACAAGGACCTCTGCACCATCCTCTGATGAGGACAAGGACACAGGTAGCCCCTCAAGTGCATGCGTACCTTGATGTGCAGTGACGCGTAGATGAAAGGGTTGTAACACGCCGAGCTCATCGCAACCAAGTGACAGCAGACTTGGAGGACATTTATGTAGCGCTTGCCGATAATGTCACAGTCTGGGTCCAGGTCCAGTAGGAGGTTGAGCACCTTGGAAAGACCAAAAAATGTATGTTAGCACTTTAGCAACTACTGTTGCAATAAAATACTGCAATTAGAGTTATCCTAAAATATTTGGTTACCTCCACTGTTTCTTTTTAAAAAATATATTTAATTTTATTATATTTTAACATGTCCTGTCCAGCCACTCAGCAAATCATATTGTTGCTTTACAAAAGAGAAGTGTGGGATACTTCTCTCGTTGCCTTATTTGTATTTGACTTTATTAAATGGATGTATTCAATGTTTGGCGAAGCCGGACCGGAATAGGAAAAAGAAAAGAAAAGAAGACGGAAGGGGGAAATTGCGGAGACAGGAGGGAGATAAGACAGAGAGAGAGAGACAAAAACAACAAAAACCAACAACATCAGAACATTATCAGAAAATATGATACATACAAATATGATACCAGAAATTATAGCAAAGAACCAGTTAATGAAGTAGTTAATAGTAACACAGAAATAACAATGAACATTATTGCACTACAAATAGAGCAATAAAAATACCAAGAGAAAAACACTATTGATAATGAATAATAATAATAATAATAATAAAGACCTCAACTATCAACTTTAAAATTGCTTCAAATGCAACGATACATAAATGTAATGAATACTTGAATTACAACTGAAAGTGGATTAAGAGGGGGAAAAGAAAGAGGAGCGGACTATATTAACCTTATAGATTGTTATGGTAAAACTAGGTTAAGCTTTAGCAGTGTGCCGTGTTTCAATCCGGTTTCCCCTGGACATGTATGTGCATATGTATGTACAGTATGTATGTATGTTTGTACAGTGAATGAGTGTGCATATATGTATGTATGACCTATCCATCCATCCATCTATCCATTTTCTACCGCTTGTCCCTCTTGGGGTCGCGGGGGTTGCTGGAGCCTATCTCAGCTGCATTCGGCCTACACTGTTTCAAATGAACACGTCAGTCAGCGGTATTATTCCTGATATTCATCCGATTTTGTGGTGGGGAATGTTAGAAAAGGCTTGATCAAGTGAAATTAATCAAACACATAACAATGGAAGCCAAGAAAAACCCTAACTTATTTGCTTTGAACTGGAATGGAATATGCTGCCTTTAAGTCATTTGAAGTGAAAGTGTTTTTGGCGACACCTAGTGGTAACAATAACTAATTAATTAAAGCTTACGGGGCTGTAAGTTGAATTATGCGGACACATTTGTTACTGGTTACTTTTTAATACTTTTCTACTTTACAGACTTTGAATGTGTACGTAATATACCAATATAATCATTTGATACTTGTTTACTTTGACAAATGTGTCGTTTTAGACTGCAATATCATTCAATTCAGGACACTTATTAGGTATAAGTGCTTAGCTGTTGTGTAGCTGCTAGCTACTATTAGCCTATAGTGTTTACCATGTTTACCTTTTGCAAAAGATTTCACTAAAATATAAGAAAAGATCAACCTTGTGCGCTTATTGGAGGACAAATTAGATGTTAACTTTTCGATCTTTTTTTTTTATTGACATCGAACTGATATCCAATAATATCAATATTGGATCATGACACTTCTAATAGAAAGTATATTTAGTCTAGCTATGATAGTAGTCAGTGTAATGTTTGTATGGAAGCAGGGACATGCGGTCAGGGGAGGAAAAGCCTTATAAAATAAATATTAATATTTGTCCATTAAACTGTGTTATACATGTACCGGTATTAAACCGTGTTATACATGTATTTAATGAGGTATGATTTAAATTTTAAAAATGTTTTTCTTTATCAAAAATCATTATAGAGTTTTTAAGTCACCAATATAATGTTTGCAGAAATATTTCTACTCCATGAATTTCTAGCTTCCACAGCATACATAATGCATTCATTGACAGCATTCTTCTTGATAATTGGACTATAAATAGAGAAAAATCGTCGGTGTAGTATTCTGACTCACCAAAGTGTGAGTCAGCATAAGTTGGTTGAACTTCAGCTAGCAGGTGCATGTCGTAACTCTCGCTTTTTAGTGAGGAAGCCACCGTTATGTTTAATTTTTTTTGTGACACGTCAGATGCTTTTTACGCTCTGCTGAATGAATGAGGCTGTCAACATGGAGGATTATATATCCAAGATCAAAAACTTTCACTCAAACCAGAGTTGATCGTAGAAAGTAATTAAAATGTCTTACATGTTTATAAAAGTAAATAAATAGAATGAGACTAAATATTTGATAACAGTATTATGAAGGGGAATGAATCCCCTATTGTTGCTGTTATCTTAATGAGCAATTTGTATTAACATTAATTATTCAAACTTAAAACTCCAAAGGCATCGATGCCTCATCTGGCGTGAAGGTCACCGCATGTCACTGTAAAGCGGTATAGATTTATTATCCATTGAACGTTAGTATCTGGGGCTGCATGAGTACTGCCAGCACTGGGTGAGCTGCGGTTCATCAAAGGGAAACATGAGTTCCAACAAGTAGAGAAGGGTGCGTGCTACTTCCCAAGGGACAATACTACAGAAAGGAAACTGTATTGCACATTAGAGTAGGGATCGACCGATTGTTGGCAGGGCCGATTATCGCCATCGATATTGGGCATTTTGACTTAGATCAATATCCACCTTCTTTTATCGGTATCAGCATATATATATATATATATATATATATATATATATATATATATATATATATATATATATATATATATATATATATATTTATTTTTACAACTACAACAGAAAGAAATCAGACGATACAAATATGATGCCACTCTTTAGTATTTAAAAAACATGTGAACAATGTGATAAGTAGGGAGTAAATTACCGTATTTTTCGGACTATAAGTCGCAGTTTTTTTTCATAGTTTGGCCGGGGGAGCGACTTATACTCAGGAGCGACTTATGTGTGAAATAATTAACACATTACCGTAAAATATCAAATAATATTATTTAGCTCATTCACGTAAGACAGTGTTTTTCAACCTTTTTGGAGCCAAGGCACATTTTTTGCGCTGAAAAAATGCGGAAGCACACAGTAAAAAGTCGTTGTCGCAATTGTTGGGTATGACTTTAAAGCATAACCAAGCCTGCATCACTATAGCTCTTGTCTCAAAGTAGGTGTACTGTCACCACCTGTCACATCACACCCTGACTCTTTTTGAGTTTTTTGCTGTTTTCCTGTGTGTAGTGTTTTACTTCTTGTCTTGCGCTCCTATTTTGGTGACTTTTCCTGTTTCGTTGGTATTTTCCTGTAGCAGTTTCATGTCTTCCTTGAGCACTATTCACCGCATCTGCTTTGGTTTAGCAATCAAGAATATTTCAGTTGTTGCTATCCTTCTTTGTGGGGACATTGTTGATTGTCATGTCATGTTTGGATGTACTTTGTAGACGCCATCTTTGCTCAACACGCTGTAAGTCTTTGCTGTCGTCCAGCATTCTGTTTTTGTTTACTTTGTAGCCAGTTCAGGTTTAGTTTTGTTCCCTAAGCTTCAATGCCTTTTCTTAGAGGCACTCACCTTTTGCTTAGTTTTGGTTTTAGCATTAGACACCTTTTTACCTGCACACTGCCTCCCACTGTCATCTGCATATTGGGATCACAACAAACCATGTTCCGACATCTACAAAGCAATTAGCTACCTACTGATATTGAAGAGTATAATATTGTTACTCTGCCGAGCTCTAGACAGCACCGACACTCAACAACAACACATCATTTGCAGACTATAATTACTTGTTTGCAAAAAATATTTTTACCCAAAATAGTGTGCCGCGGCACAGTGGTTGAAAAACACTGACGTAAGAGACTAGACGTATAAGATTTCATGGGATTTAGCGATTAGGAGTGACAGATTGTTTGGTAAACGTATAGCATGTTCTATATGTTATAGTTATTTGAATGACTCTTACCATAATATGTTACGTTAACATACCAGGCACGTTCTCAGTTGGTTATTTATGCGTCATATAACGTACACTTATTCAGCCTGTTGTTCACTATTCTTTATTTATTTTAAATTGCCTTTCAAATGTCTATTCTTGGTGTTGAGTTTTATCAAATACATTTCCCCCAAAAATGCGACTTATACTCCAGTGCGACTTATATATGTTTTTTTCCTTCTTTATTATGCATTTTCGGCCGGTGCGACTTATACTCCGAAAAATACGGTAGTAGGATTTACCAGCGCTCTTTTCTGCCAGGCTGGGGCTCAGACGGCCATTCCCCGAACCCCATTAAAATATCGGCTCCAAAAATTGGTTATGGGCCTCCTTGACTACTAATGGTTGGTATTGGCCCTGAAAAAAAAAAATCGTTGCCTGTTTCTCATTGTTTGTACGTAAGCGTACAAAATATTCCATCGGCTTGTTTTGAACGGAAGGGTGTTTCATTTGGATATGGCGTTTAAGCTTGCTTGGCACCATGGCGCTATTGGATAGCTTCTCACCACACACCAAGCACTAAAACTTCTCCATCACTGTCACTTGCTCGCCTCCTCTTGCTGCGATCCCAAACTGTCACTGTCACGCACTAACTCGATTGTCTTTACAGGTATTTACTCTGCTGCCACCTACTGAAATAGAAGAGTATTACTCTGCTGCCACCTACTGAAATAGAAGAGTATTACATTACCTGCCGCACTTTATTATAGCACAGACACCCGACAATGGTTAATTAGGAGATATTAAATAATTTCCCACGGCACACCTGACGATCTCTCACGGCACACTGGTTGAAAATTACTGCTCTAAGCATCTGTGCACATGTTGCAAACAGCCCTTTTAACTAAACTGAAATGCAAAGAAAATCCCAGCTTTACCACTTTAGTCATAATTTTTGCACTAAAGAAACTTCTCTATGACTTTAGCTCCAGACTTCTTCTGTTTGTTTAAGATTGTCATTACTGCCATAAGTAGAGGAAAAGTGTACTGATGCCGCCCATACGAACCACAGCTGAGAAACAAATATTTTTAGGCTGACGTCTCGGGGACGATCACAGCCCAACCCTACATGTAAAAGGGGAACTGCACTTTTTTGGGGGGAATTTTGCTTATTGTTCACAATCGTTATCTTTAGTTTAAAGATGATAAAAAACGCTTGCAAGATGCGGCTAATGGGAATCACCGTTGTAGCCTTCAAAACCCTCCATCAACCTTTTATGTACACACTACAAGTATTTATATAATGTAGTAACAGACACGATCATAACAATATGTAATATGTTCAATATTTACCTTATTTTGATCAATTTAATCATTGCTGGGACTGATTTCTTCCGCGCATTTATTTCCGTTTCCACAGCAGCGCACATCCGACTTCTGGCAACAAATGTTTGTTCCTACTTCCGGAAACAAACGCAAGTTTTGTTTACTAAGCATGGCAGAATCAATAACAGACAACGAAGACGACTATTTTTGGACAAATGAGGATTCACAAGCTTATCTTTTTAAGGCTGAATATACTGAGGATGAATTACTGCTTCTAGAAGCGAGCACGAAGGAAGAGTGAGACCTTGGAGCAGACGAAAGCCAAGAGAGTGAGGTGAAAGTGACTTTGCCGCTGTAAATGTGGAACTTAAAGCCATTCTATTTTGACATAAATGGAGTGCTTACCCACATAAACCGGAAAAAAAAACATTTGTCCATTGAGTGAGTCATTTTAATATTGATCATGATACATGCAGCACTACAGTAAATATGCTGTCTGGCTTGCTGTGTACAAACAAAACATGAAATGTGGCCTAATACTTTACAGATACTGTAATATGATTGTTTATGTTTTTCAGTCAGTACAAATTGGTGTCCTATTGCAGTGTAGTGCATTACAAACTGAAACGCATTTCGTGTTGTCATAGAAGCTAACTTTTACGGCTAATACCGAAAGCATGCCGATGTGTTACTACGCTAGAAAAAGAGTTCGGAAGTGTTCGCTCTCACAATAACAATGTCGCTACAGCTTGGTTATTATACAGGCTATGGAACGTAAAATAAGTATTGGTGACGGTTTTTCAATGGATCTTTTAAGTGATTTAGAGGTAGAATTGATTTCCCCCATTAGCTGCATTGCTAGCCACCTAGGACGAGCCGATTTTTATATGTCAGATAGCACAAAAAAAAGATATATATATTTTGTCTTCTTGTCTCTCATTTGTATTGTGAACGATAGGCAAAATTCTCCCAAAAAAGTGCAGTTCCCCTCGATACACTGCTTTAGAGTAGTCAGTGTGCAGCTTATATAGCAGTATAGATTTTCTATCGACTGAAAAAGTCAACACAATCATTATTGTAGAAATAGCTGGCAATACTTGTGGATATATATTCTGCTCTCTTGTGGGGATGATAGCCTGATTGCTCCAAAATTGCTGTCCTGCTATCTTGGTGGTGATCTACTTGATCTACCGAAGACATGTTTGTTCAGCTATGCTGCATTAACTTGCCTCTCCCATTACTGTGATGATCTAATATGGGAGACTTTGGCACGGCTCATGGTGAACATCATATCTCTCATAACGATGTCTACAACGTATTCCTTTTATGGGCAGTTAATCCTGTGTGTGGGTTTGATGAAGCATGAAACATTCATGGAGAGGCTTTTTGGACATACAGTTACCTGCAAAGGCAGCCAGCAGAGAGCAAAGGCGAGCACTGAGGCCACCAACAGCGAGAAGGTCTTCCTCCTTTTTTGCTTCCAGTGTTGCTTCCCGCCGGCCCGCTCGCCGGGTACCGCATAGCGCTTGAGGCTGAGGCTGATGGCGCAGTACGAGATGCTGACGGACAGCAGTGGGATCATGTAGGAGGCGATGAGGATGAAGCAGGAATAGAGCAGTCGCAGATTGCCGTTTTCGGGCCAGAACTCCTCGCAAACCACGAGGTCTACGCCACTGGGCCGCAGGTCGAGGTAGCGCGTGTAAAAGGACGGCGGCGCCGCCAAGGCCAGAGATAAAAGCCAGACAGCCGTCGCCACCGCGCCACAACCCCACAAAGAGATCCTCCTTCGCACAGGGTGAGCTGAGAGAAGAAAATGGAAACATCAAGACAAAGACACAAAAGAAGCAACACATTTCAGCTGATGCTTTAAAAAACTATCTGGTCTGTCGCTGTCAACCTTGGACATTTTTCTGAAAAAGCTCCTCTAACCTGTGGCGCGCCTCAAGGCTACATTTCGGGCCCGGTATTATCCTCCCGCTACATCACAGATGACAAACTCAAGGCCCCAGGGCCAGATCTGGCCCGCCACGTCAGTGTACGTGGCCCACTAAAGCCTGGAAATCACGTTTCAATAAAATACTTCAATGTTTTACTAAATGCATTTGTTCTTTCAAAAAAAACAGTCATATATATATATTATATATATATATATCATTGAAATATTATCTAATCATGCCAAACATTACATCATGTACTGTGTTAAAAATAGTTTTGTAAAGACAAAAATAAACAGTTAAATATCTGCTTGTCACCTTTATTTATGACTTCAAAGCAAGTTATCCATTCATTTGTACATAAAAAATCTGATTAAATGCATCAGCAAATGTGTAATAATATAATTTATTTACATTTACATTAGTGCTGTCAAATGATTATTTGCTCTTAATCGGATGCATCATACTTGAATTTTGATTAATGATGATTAATTACCTGCATGTATAATTTAAATTAATTTAAAAAAAAAGCGACCCTCTAAAGGCAGCCCTTGCTGCGGTGTGGCCTTCAATGAAAAGGGGTCATTTTGGAAAATAAATTAATAACTAAATAAAATCCCTTTTCATATCTTAGCTTTACTTCCAAAACAGACTCACCTAAAACACTAATTTAATGCCTACAAGAGGTAAATGACTGGATGTCCATAAATTGTCTCAATTTAAGTGACAAAAGAAACTGAGATCGTAATTTTTGGTGAGCCTGATCTCTTCTCTGGCCTGAACAGTGCCCTCGGCCCGGACCTACTGCCGCCCTTCTTCGGAAACTCCTTAGGTCAAAAGCATAACTGCCCACAAAGCACTCAAAAGTAGTCGTTGATGCATTGATAACATCTCGCTTGGGCGACTGTACAGTAAGAAGGCGAGTCATGTGGCCTCACTTGTCACGGTTTACCTAACACATGAAACGTGGGGAGAGTGCACTTTCCTCATCCAGTAGAGTGTTAAATATCTTAAAATGTGTTTTGTAGCAATTCCAACTCTGACCACAATGTCAGTTGCTATGTAGTGTGGCGCTTTCCATCATTTTCAGCCGACTGCATTGCATGAAATGATTAATGATATTTCCTCTCACGCGAGATCTACCCAGGAATGGTTGCCATAGGAATCCCTTCCAGACTGTAACTCTTTGTACTTTGGCATTAATCAGTCCTCCACTCTGGTGTGAGAAGCAGGGACGAGACAAATGATGCACATTTTACAGTTATTTATAACGTTATAACAGGCCTAATGTTTGAAAACAGGTGAAAATAATAAGTTTTAGGAACTCACGTCAATCAATCAACTAAAGTTTACTTATATAGCCCTTAATCACAATTCGGTTCAGTAAATGTCGACTTGGATTGCACAAGTTTACTTCTGTAAACATTGCAGTGCGTGAGACGTCATGACCGCATGCGGGTCAGATTGCATTCACATTAGAAATCAAATTTTTTTTGTACAGCGAAAGACCACTAAAAAGATTGGTTTTGACCACAAAAAAAAATCAGAATTGGACAGCCTTTTGTTGTGTACATGCACCCTCCGCTGTTGTAATTTCTAACACAAAGTAGCGTATAGTTTTAACATATATCTGTTAGTAGACTGGCTATAGAAGCACTAAAAACTACTACAAGTATGGCGGGGAGAAGACACTGTCGAAGTGGAACTATGTACGTAAGACTTCCCGCCAAGACTTTAAAACGGTCTGTAAAACATGATCTATGCACATTTTTGACCAAAGAACGACCATTACATGTTACGCAGACCACAAGGAAGTGTTCTAAATGTAGAAAATAAATCATGATATGATCCTTTTACAGGAGAACTGCACTTTTTTTTTTAATTTTGCCTATCATTCACAATTATTATGAGAGACAAGAAGACAAAGGTTTTTTTTTTGCTTTCTAACATATAAAAATTAGCTCATACTCGGTGGCTAGCAATGCAGCTAATGGGAGCAATCAATTTTTTACCTCTAAATCACTTTAAAGAAGCATTCAAAAACCATCAACAATACTTAATTTACCGTATTTTTCGGACTGTAAGTCGCAGTTTTTTTCATAGTTTGGCCGAGGGTGCGACTTATACTCAGGAGCGACTTATGTGTGAAATTATTAACACATTACCGTAAAATATCAAATAATATTATTTAGCTCATTCACGTAAAAGACTAGACGTATAAGATTTCATGGGATTTAGCGATTAGGAGTGACAGATTGTTTGGTAAACGTATAGCATGTTCTATATGTTATAGTTATTTGAATTATTCTTACCATAATATGTTACGTTAACATACCAGGCACGTTCTCAGTTGGTTATTTATGCGTCATATAACGTACACTTATTCAGCCTGTTGTTCACTATTCTTTATTTATTTTAAATTGCCTTTCAAATGTCTGTGGCTTTTATCAAATACATTTCCCCAAAAAATGCGACTTATACTCCAGTGCGACTTATATATGTTTTTTTCCTTCTTTATTATGCATTTTCGGCCGGTGCAACTTATACTCCGGAGCGACTTATACTCCGAAAAATACGGTATGTTCCGTGACCCGTGAACTCTTTTTCTTCTTTTTGCGTACTAACACATCGGCGTGCTTCGGTATTAGCTGTTACAGCTAGCTACGGCAAGAAATAAGCTAGCTTCTACAACAACATAAAACATGTTTCAGTTTGCAATGCACAACACTGCGATAGAACACCAAGCTGTACTGACTGAAAAACATGAACAACTATATCACTGTATCAGTAAAGTATTAGCCCACATTTCATGTTTTGTTTGTACACAGCTGAGCTAGCCAGACAGCGTATGTACTGTAGTTGTACTAACACGCGTGGCGTGCTGCGTCTATCATGATCGATATTAAAGTGACTCACTCGATGGACAGTTGTTCATCTGGTCCAGCTGGGGACGTTTCCTGTTGATTTTGGGTAAGCAATCCATTTATGTCGAAACAACTTGTTTCCAAATTCCATATTTATAGCGTCAAAATGGCTTTCATCCCCCTCTTCCCGCTGTCTGCTCTAACGTCTCACTCTTCCTTTGTGCTCGCTTCTGTAAGCAGCAGATATTTAGCTTCAAAAGTATAAGGTTGTGAAGCCTCATTTGTCCAAAAATAGTCGTCTTCGTTGTCTGTTACCACTTCTGCCATGATTAGAAAACACACTCGTGTTTGATTCTGGAAGTAGAAACACACTGGAAGTCAGACGTGCGCTGCTATGGAATCACAAATCAGTGCGCGGAAGAAATCAGTCCAGGAAGTATTTAAAATGATAAAAATACAGTAAATATTGAACATATTACATATTGTTATGAATGTGTCTGTTACTACATTATATATATATTTGCCCTGTGTATATAAAACATTGATGGAGAGTTTTAAAGTTGTTTTAGAGGGCTTTGAATGCTACTACAGTGACTCCCATTAGCCGCATTTTTCAAGTGTTTTTTTATCATCTTCAATATCATAAAAAAACATGTGTGTTCTTGTCACTCATATAATGATTGTGAACGGTAGGCAAAATTCCAAAAAGTTGCAGTTCCCCTTAAAGTCCAGTGCCTTTTTTTCTTTGAAATGATATATCCAAAATAAATGACTTTTTGGACGGACTTTTGTTACTGTAGTTGTGCAAATGTGCATATTTGTGCTACTATAAGTGTAGATCAGGGTTATCATTAGAGATGTCCGATAATGGATTTTTTGCCGATATCCGATATTCCGATATTGTCCAACTCTTAATTACCGATTCCGATATCAACCGATACCGATATACACTGTATACAGTCGTGGAATTAACACATTATTATGCCTAATTTTGTTGTGATGCCCCGCTGGATGCATTAAACAATGTAACAAGGTTTTCCAAAATAAATCAACTCAAGTTATGGAAAAAAATGGCAACATGGCACTGCCATATTTATTATTGAAGTCACAAAGTGCATTCTTTTTTTTAACATGCCTCAAAACAGCAGCTTGGAATTTGGGACATGCATGAGGAGGTTGAGGTGGGCAGGGTTGCGGGGGCGGGGTTGAGGTGGGGGTGGAGGGGGGGGTAGCGGGGGGTGTATATTGTAGCGTCCCGGAAGAGTTAGTGCTGCAAGGGGTTCTGGGTATTTGTTCTGTTGTGCTTATGTTGTGCTTATGTTGTGTTACGGTGCGGATGTTCTCCCGAAATGTGTTTGTCATTCTTATTTGGTGTGGGTTCACAGTGTGGCGCATATTTGTAACAGTGTTAAAGTTGTTTATACGGCCACCCTCAGTGTGACCTGTATGGCTGTTGACCAAGTATGCCTTGCATTTACTTGTGTGTGTGAAAAGCCGTAGATATTATGTGATTGGGCCGGCACGCAAAGGTAGTGCCTTAAAGGCACGCCCGCAATATTGTTGTCTGGGTGGAAATCGGGAGAAATTCGGGAGAATGGTTGCCCCGGGAGATTTTCGGGAGGGGCACTGAAATTCGGGAGTATCCCGGGAAAATCGGGAGGGTTGGCAAGTATGACTGGGAGACGCAACTGCTCTGTACTTCTCCCTACGTCCGTGTACCACTCCGTACAGCGAGTACAGAGAAACCGATACCGATAATTTCCGATATTACATTTTAAAGCATTTATCGGCCGATATTATCGGACATCTCTAGTTATCATTCATACAATACTTGTTGGCACTGTACAAAAGCTACGATTTCGGTACCCATCCTTAGACACACCACAGTAAGAGGGTCCATACAGGATTGAATGATGTCACCTACAGACTGCAAGACTTGGGGAAGAGTGGACCAAGGAAGCATGGCTTCCAAGATGTGTCTTACCTAAGACGACGTATCGGTCTACAGCGATGGCTGTGAGGGACAGCACGGACGCAAACACAGTAGCACATTGCAGTAAAGGCACCAAGTGACACAGCGGTCTCCCAAAAGCCCACCCGTGGCTGTCGAAGGCATAGGACATGGTCAGCGGCACGCAGCTCAGACACATCAGCAGGTCTCCAGCAGCCAGGTTTCCGATGAAAAAGTTGGTGGCGTTGTGGAGTTTTTTATCCACCAGGATGCAAGTCAACAGGAAGGAGTTCCCCACGCTGGCGATGACCACGACGAGGCAGTAGAGCGGCATGAAGAGAGGTTTGAAACGCAGAAGAAGCTCCATGCCCACAAACATGTCCAGTGGGTCACTGTGGTTCAGTCCTTGGGTTTTGATTAAGTCCAGGTGGTCAGGTTCTGCTGGGTGGCTGGTGGTGTTGGTCAGTGTGAGGTCCGCTTTCATGAGGACATCCATGCTGACCCAATGGAAGACAAACAGAAAATGTCATTCTTTCATGCTTCTCATCACATTCCACGGTTGGCAGATCAGTCAATACGTCTAGGAAGGAATTTGACGTTGGAAGTTTTGGGGAAAGTTGCAAAGCAACACTTTTCAGTGTAAAATCTTACTAAACAGCCTCAACAGTTTCTGTGTCAAAAGTCTGCCTTTACAAAGATAATACTGTATTTTCTCTTTTAATCACTGTAACAGCATATTGACTCACATATAATCAAAATCTGTGTTATTTTTTTCATTCAGTTTGAAGATAAAATCCACTACAGAAACATCTCATTAAATCAGAGTTTCAATATCAACGAAATAACAAAATAATAATAAAAGTAGGAACGTCCCGTTTAACATTCTGGCCTGATCCGATACTTCGACGATTAATTTCCGAAATGAAAACGTTTTATAGCAAGTAACTAAATAAAACACATTTTAACAAGCTTATTTGATCACATTTAGAATTTGCTAGTATTGTTGTAAATCAGATGATGTACTACATACTATTTTTTTTTTTAACCAAAAAACGTTACTAGTGCACAATAATTAAACAAAAGCAAAAAGTGCTATTGGCTCCCATTTAAATCATTATGTTTTTCCCTCAAAGTCTTCTTGCATCAACAGACTTACTCCCTGAGTATGTAAACAGTAACAAATATGAACAAAACAATGACATCGTCAAATCAACAACAAAAATATTGATCTAATCACTTTAATAATAATAATAATAACTGGGATTTATATAGCGCTTTTCTAAGTACCCAAAGTCGCTTTACATGTAGAACCCATCAAACATTCACACCTGGTGGTGGTAAGCTACTTTCATAGCCACAGCTGCCCTGGGGTAGACTGACGGAAGCGTGGCTGCAATTTGCGCCAACGGCCCCTCCGACCACCACCTATCATTCAATTCACCGGTATGAGTGGCACCGGGGGCAAAGGGTGAAGTGTCCCGCCCAAGGACACAACGGCAGCATTTTTTTTTTTTTTTGGATGGTAAGTGGCGGGGAGCGAACCTGCAACCCTCAGGTTTCTGGCACGGTTGCTCTACCCACTACGCCATGCCGCCCCATGTATAAACAATAACTTTAGTATTGTTTATACACTGATACTACACTACGTATCAATAGTCAACGTCTGGATCAATCACCCCTACTTTACATTCAAACTTTAGCAATGAATTACTTGTGTCGTCCTGCTCGGTGTGTGTGTAGCATGCATAGCCATTCCGTTTCCTCTCGTCCTCCAGTGATAATAGTACTTAATAAAAAGGTTATATTAAGTATTAAGTATTTTTTCCCCACATGGTGGTGAGGATTAGTATTTTTAGAAGCAATTTCGCACTGTGGATAGACGACGCGTTTGTTGACGCTTGCTCTCAAAGACACACAACCTCCTGGAATTCATGCAACTCCTGCATGTGTGTAACAAGGAATATGGAAATTTAATTGTGTCTTTCAGAGCGTCCATCTCTTTTGAAGGAATCTTTCATGAGTAAAATCTTTAGCCATGTACCTGCAAATTCTGTGACACAGCTGAGTTAAAACCGATCGTTGATCTATTAACAAAAGCAAACATCGGCATCCAATCCTATGATGTATGAATAAAAGTTGGATATTTTCTCTGTCTGACAGTTATATGACTCGGCTTCATTGATCAGCCTTACCTTTATATTAACATCATGAATCCTCCTTTTTGGTTTTTTTTAACCTGCTAAACAACCTTTTTTCCAAATGTACAAACCCCGTTTCCATATGAGTTGGAAAATTGTGTTAGATGTAAATACAAACGGAATACAATGATTTGCAAATCATTTTCAACCCATATTCAGTTGAATATGCTACAAAGACAACATATTTGATGTTCAAACTGATAAACATTTTTTTTTTTTTGCAAATAATCATTAACTTTAGAATTTGATGCCAGCAACACGTGACAAGGAAGTTGGGAAAGGTGGCAATAAATACTGATAAAGTTGAGGAATGCTCATCAAACACTTATTTGGAACATCCCACGAGTGAACAGGCAACAGGTGGGTGCCATGATTGGGTATAAAAGTAGATTCCATGAAATGCTCAGTCAGACACAAACAAGGATGGGGCGAGGGTCATCACTTTGTTAACAAATGCGTGAGCAAATTGTTGAACAGTTTAAGAAAAACCTTTCTCAACCAGCTATTGCAATGAATTTAGGGATTTCACCATCTACGGTCCGTAATATCATCAAAGAGTTCAGAGAATCTGGAGAAATCACTGCACGTAAGCAGCTAAGCCTGTGACCTTCAATCCCCCAGGCTGTACTGCATCAACAAGCGACATCAGTGTGTAAAGGATATCACCACATGGGCTCAGGAACACTTCAGAAACCCACTGTCAGTAACTACAGTTGGTCGCTACATCTGTAAGTGCAAGTTAAAACTCTCCTATGCAAGGCGAAAACCGTTTATCAACAACACCCAGAAACGCTGTCGGCTTCGCTGGGCCTGAGCTCATCTAAGATGGACTGATACAAAGTGGAAAAGTGTTCTGTGGTCTGACGAGTCCACATTTCAAATTATTTTTGGAAACTGTGGACATCGTGTCCTCCGGACCAAAGAGGAAAAGAACCATCCGGATTGTTATAGGCGCAAAGTTGAAAAGCCAGCATCTGTGATGGTATGGGGGTGTATTAGTGCCCAAGACATGGGTAACTTACACATCTGTGAAGGCGCCATTAATGCTGAAAGGTACATACAGGTTTTGGAGCAACATATGTTGCCATCCAAGCAACGTTATCATGGACGCCCCTGCTTATTTCAGCAAGACAATGCCAAGCCACGTGTTACATCAACGTGGCTTCATAATAAAAGAGTGCGGGTACTAGACTGGCCTGCCTGTAGTCCAGACCTGACTCCCATTGAAAATGTGTGGCGCATTATGAAGCCTAAAATACCACAATGGAGACCCCCGGACTGTTGAACAACGTAAGCTGTACATCAAGCAAGAATGGGAAAGAATTCCACCTGAGAAGCTTAAAAATGTGTCTCCTCAGTTCACAAACATTTACTGAGTGTTGTTAAAAGGAAAGGCCATGTAACACAGTGGTGAACATGCACTTGGCACGTGTTGCAGCCATGAAATTCTAAGTTAATTATTATTTGCAAAAAAAAAAAAAGTTTATGAGTTTGAACATCAAATATCTTTTCTTTGTAGTACATTCAATTGAATATGGGTTGAAAAGGATTTGCAAATCATTGTATTCCGTTTATATTTACATCTAACACAATTTCCCAACTCATATGGAAACGGGGTTTGTACTTCAACTGCCTCTTTTCACATTATTTGTGCGTGAATGGCCGGAAGAAAAGCTCTGAGAAAAGTTGTTTGGGGAGAAAGGAGGTATGTTGGCATCTGTTGGTTTGCATGTGTGAATCTGTAACTGCAAAAATTAGCCACCCTTCCCCCACATCCATCCATCTTCTTCCGCTTATCAGAATTCGGGTCACGGGGGCAGCAGCCTAAGCAGGGAAGCCCAGACTTCCCTCTCCCCAGCCACTTCGTCTAGCTCTTCCCGGGGGATCTCGAGGCGTTCCCAGGCCAGCCAGGAGACATAGTCTTCCCAACGTGTCCTGGGTCTTCCCCGTGGCCTCCTACCGGTCGGACGTGCCCTAAACACCTCCCTAGGGAGGCGTTCGGGTGGCATCCTGACCAAATGCCCAAACCACCTCATCTGGCTCCTCTCGATGTGGAGGAGCAGCGGCGTTACTTTGAGCTCCCCCCTATCTCTAAAGTAGAGCCCCGCCACCCAGCGGAGGAAACTCATTTCGGCCGTTTGTACCCGTGATCTTGTCCTTTCGGTCATAACCCAAAGCTCATGACCATAGGTGAGGATGGGAACGTAGATCGACCGGTAAATTGAGAGCTTTGCCTTCCGGTTCAGCTCCTTCTTCACCACAACGGATTGATACAGCGTCCGCATTACTGAAGACGCCGCACCGATCCGCCTGTCGATCTCACAATCCACTCTTCCCTCACTCGTGAACAAGACTCCGAGGTACTTGAACTCCTCCACTTGGGGTAGGGTCTCCACCCCAAACTGGAGATGGCATTCCACCCTTTTCCGGGCGAGAACTATGGACTCGGACTTGGAGGTGCTGATTCTCATCCCAGTTGCTTCACACTCGGCTGTGAACTGTTCCAGTGAGAGCTGAAGATCCTGGCCAGATGAAGCCATCAGGACCACATCATCTGCAAAAAGCAAAGACCTAATCCTACAGCCACCAAACCGGATCCCCTCAAAGCCCTGACTGCGCCTCACTAGAAACATGTCCGACTTACCGCCGGCAATGCGGACCAAGCTCTGACACTGATCGTACAAGTTGTCTTGTATGTTCACTATTTTATTTAAGGACAAACTTGCAATAAGAAACATATGTTTAATGTACCCTAAGATTTTTTCTGAAAATAAAGCCAATAATGCAATTGTTTGTGGTCCCTTTTATTTAGAAAAGTACCGAAAAGTACCGAAAAGTATCTAAATAATTTTTGGTACCGGCACCAAAATATTAGTATCGGGACAACACTATAACATACTGAATATTGTTTCTTATACATAAGGTGATTATGTATTGTACTCTTGACAAAGAATTACATTATTCAATGTGAGTGACATTATAGGCTTTTGCTTCTTCCTGCTAATTTTTTGACACAAAAAATGTAAATTTTCTTTCAATATTATTATTTAATGTAAAATATTTGTAAGTGGAGAGGTTTTTTGGTTTCTTGTGTCCAAAAAAATAAAAAAAATAATCGTAACTCCATCAAAATGCCACTGATTAGTGACCACATCAACCCAGTATTGTATGTATTCCGTCACGTGACTTCTTCCCGTAAGTGAAAACCAGCCGTGGTCAACCAAGCCAAGATGTACAGCAAGCAGCGCGCGAACTATCTGAGGACAAAAGAGGCTTAAATCTTCCTGCTAAAAGCAGATATGAGCAAAAAATCTAACTATGCAATAGAATAGATCTCTACACTTTATCAAAAAAAGATTTGTCGAGTGATATCAAGCATTATCCGTCAATCTCGTTCCCAGACATATCGAACTATCGTGTGCTCTGGCGTCATTTTACACGACAAAACGGATGAAAACTTGGAAAAAGCATGGAGGTCTACAACTTCTTTGTGTGTGGCTGGGTCAAGGAAATTAGTATCAAGACTCACCGCATTGTTTTTGCTCAGGTAAGGTTGCATTTTATGATTTAACTTAGCGTCTAAGTTGCCATGTTTGTTGCTGTTGTACGCGCCATTTACGAGTGGCATGATTTTCCCGTCTTTATCAAAATATAACTATAGATGTCAACATCGTGCATGTGCTGAAAGCTTCATTAATGATTGCGGCCTTTGGCAAAAGCTTAAAGGGGAACATTATCACCAGACCTATGTAAGCGTCAATATATACCTTGATGTTGCAGAAAAAAGACCATATATTTTTTTAACCGATTTCCGAACTCTAAATGGGTGAATTTTGGCGAATTAAACGCCTTTCTAATATTCGCATTTTCTCAAACACCGAGTCAAATCAGCTCTGTTATTTTCCGTTTTTTCGACTGTTTTCCGTGCCTTGGAGACATCCTGCCTCGTCGGTGTGTTGTCGGAGGGTGTAACAACACGAACAGGGACGGATTCAAGTTGCACCAGTGGCCCAAAGATGCGAAAGTGGCAAGAAATTGGACGTTTGTTCCGCACACTTTACCGACGAAAGCTATGCTACGACAGAGATGGCAAGAATGTGTGGATATCCTGCGACACTCAAAGCAGATGCATTTCCAACGATAAAGTCAAAGAAATCTGCCGCCAGACCCCCATTGAATCTGCCGGAGTGTGTGAGCAATTAAGGGACAAAGGACCTCGGTAGCACGGCAAGCAATGGCGACACTTTGTTCCCGCAGACGAGCGAGCTATCGACCCTAGCTTCCCTGGCCTGCTGACATCAACTCCAAAACTGGACAGATCAGCTTTCAGGAAAAGAACGCGGATGAGGGTATGTCTACAGAATATATTAATTGATGAAAATTGGGCTGTCTGCACTCTCAAAGTGCATGTTGTTGCCAAATGTATTTCATATGCTGTAAACCTAGTTCATAGTTGTTAGTTTCCTTTAATACCAAACAAACACATACCAATCGTTGGTTAGAATGCGATCGCCGAATTCGTCCTCGCTTTCTCCCGTGTCGCTGGCTGTCATGTCGTTTTTGTCGGTTTCGCTTGCATACGGTTCAAACCGATATGGCTCAATAGCTACAGTTTCTTCTTCAATTTCGTTTTCGCTACCAGCCTCCACACTACAACCATCCGTTTCAATACATGCGTAATCTGTTGAATCGCTTAAGCCGCTGAAATCCGAGTCTGAATCCGAGCTAATGTCGCTATAGCTTGCTGTTCTTTCCGCCATGTTTGTTTGTGTTGGCTTCACTGTGTGACGTCACAGGAAAATGGACGGGTGTTTATAACGATGGTTAAAATCAGGCACTTTGAAGCTTTTTTTAGGGATATTGCGTGATGGGTAAAATTTAGAAAAAAACTTCGAAAAATATAATAAGCCACTGGGAACTGATTTTTAATGGTTTTAACCATTCTGAAATTGTGATAATGTTCCCCTTTAACTCTTTTAGATTTTTGCTGACATTTGCTTTTTTATTGGTGCTTTTCAAAGCACTTGTAGCAAACGTGTATAAGGAATACAAATAATACCAAGATAATACTGAAATAGGAAATAATAACCGTTAAAAGTCTATCAAACACACCTTTAACGAAGTGATCACTGCAAACTCTTGCATTCTTCGACTCTGCTCCCTTGGACTGGAGTGTGAGTTGCATGCTTTTCTCGTCGCCGTTTCGTAAAATCTTGCACTCTGCCGCCCTTTTTGATTACCTCTCAAGGAACTCTGAAGAAAAGTATATCCTTTTTCGCGTTTTGAACCATTCATTCAGCCGAAAATAACACAAGCATGGGGCATTTTTTCTTCGAGAAAGGCTAAATGGCGCCTAGTAACCACTGAGAACATAGCGAGCTTGACCACTACACATATTTTATGGGCCGGGACGTGAGCTGGAAGTAAAATCCAAGCCGTAAGACTATTTTTTCTATAGAAAAAAAGTCTAAAAAAGACATGTGGTCTTATATTTGAGGTTTACAGATTTTTTAAGTGGCGCGAAACACCTGCTCCCCTTTTTCTTTCTGTCACTCACTGCACACATAAACACACAGACACACACACACACACACACACACGTACACGCCTGCACACACACGAGCACACACAATAGTGACCTGGCGAGATGCAGCCATGGCACAAACACCTGCTGGGGGAAAAAATGTGTCTCAATAATTGTTAACACGTTAGCAAACAGCAGAGAAGGAGTTATGATGCTTATTTTTAAACTAATGCTGATCATCAAAACTCCACCAGTTCGCTAATATTGAAACACGAAATGACTGACTCTGTCTTTGAAAAAAGATATAACTAAAAGCGAGTCTTGAAAAATAGGAGTGGGGTTACATTTAGGGTCGTCTTATATGCGAGTCAATATCGTCGACGCAAGATTGGACGACACAGCGGTCACAGTGAATTTTCTACGCGCCGAAAAAAACGCATTTCTCCAAAGTAGTTGAAGTGATTATCATAGTTCCAAATCTTTGACCTGCCGCAGATTTGCTGCTGAGGTGCAGAAATGATTTTCTTGAGCGAGCGCGACGAGAGGATTGACATTTCATTGCCTGTAATGCCTTCAGAGACAGCATGCAGGGACACATTATGCATTGTGCTTTTTGCCTTCAAATAGCTGTTGGAGCCCACTCGCTCTGCCATCGCGGCAGTCGATTGATTGAAGGTAGTGGGGCGCCCAGCAATAAGGCCGGTACACTACAGTACACCGCATATAAAGTATGTGCCAAGAGTATTTGGAGGCTTTTCAAGGTGTCACATAAATAAATGATTAGCATGTTCTCGCTGTTTGCGTCCTTTTCCCACAGTGAACCTCAGCCATTGTCCAAGCTGCAGCCTTTTTCTCTTTTTCTCTTTTTTAAGATATCAATCCTCCTTTGCAGCAGTGGGAATGTATGTCATTCTAAACTGAAAGTCTACATGCATGAGTTAAAATACACCTTTGTTATTATATTATATTTTGTTTGATAATTTTATCTTTACATAGTTTTCTTTTCTGCTCGCCTGTGAGAGGACGGTTTGATGTCTTTTTGTCCCTCCTGAGCCCCTGTAGTCCTCCAGGGTTGTGTAGGGTGAGTCTCGGTCGGGCGATCCCACTGACATTTTTGTTTGTTTTTCGGTGGAAATTAGGTCTTTAATGAATGAATGTGTGTACCAAGAATGTGAGTACGTTTACCTGTGTTGTTCCCTAGTTTTAAGTTCGGATTCCAGGTAATGTTTTACATTGCTAATATTGGCGCCAACCGGCTGTTCTTTGTTAAATGAGACTGGTTCGGTGTGTGTGTGTGCGTGCGTATGTGTGTGTGTGCTTACGTGCGTAGGTAACGAGTGTTATTCTGTGTGTTTAGGCGTAAGCCAAAGACAGACAGGATACCGACATTGTTTGATTGTCGCTCGCAGGTTTGTGGTTTTATTTTTTTTTCTAAGGTTTTAACTCTAGCAAATGCTGCGTGTTTTGTTCTGCCACGGATTGGCGCTTTGAATCCATTCATTGAATGTACATTTAATATTTTACAGACCGTTTGTATCTGTAATTTTCATTGTAAATTGTTAAAGATGTATATCAGAACAGAAAAGCTTTACATGGCTGAGGGCGTAAGCCAAAGAAAGACGGGATACCGACATTGTCTGATTGTGGCCCGCAGGTTGAAAGGAAAAGTCTTCTGTGAGTACAGAAGACACGAGGACGTGTGCAGGAAGTATGGTATAAGGACAACACAGTGAGCTCCCTACTGCGTTTGTGAACCTGTGACTTGAAAACAGTGTTGTTTCCTCCAAAGAGGACTGAGGATTTAGTTCTTTCTATTTGGGGGGTGGGGAGGAGGTTAAAAAATGTTTCATTTAATAACAGGATGAATAAAGCTTCTTCTTTCCCCATCGCCAACATTAATAATGAGAACAAGAGGTTGGGGGCATATTTTAATTTTCTTAATGTATTTATTTATAAATGCATTTTAAATGCTTGTTACACTGCAACCTTGTTAATTAAGTAATATTATTATATATATATTTGTTTTATTTTATTTTATTTATTATTTTAATTTCTTTTCACTTTGGATTTTCTCTAGTTTGTTTGGTTGTATTTGCTTTGTCTTGTGTGTTTTGTTTTTTTCTCTGTTATATGTTTTGGCTGGTGTTATTTTTGGAAAATAATTAATACAAATATAAATTAAATTAAAAAATTAAGTAATATTAATTTTGTATTGGTTTACTGTTCAAACCGCATATATTTATTGTATACATTTATTATTGGATATTTTTTTAATTAATGACATTATTATTGTATTGTTTTTTTGTAATTACATCAGCACATCTTACAATTATTTTCTATTTATTGCTGATATTACTACTATTATTCTGACTATTTCACATTTTCATTCATTCATTCATCATTTACATATATTTTAAAGTATGTTTCATATTGTTTTTACGACGATGTTAATTTTTAGTCTGGACGCCTCAAAGGGTGGCGTTTTACCTCAAACCTCAGTGCCATGCCATGTTTTCAATAATGCTGTGTTTGTGCGTGCATGTGGC
>NC_084564.2:24255000-24342500 GCF_033978685.3 Nerophis lumbriciformis
GGAAAACAGAAATCATTTGCTTGCTTACCATTTTATCTGTGATGACGCATAGCAGAGGAGTGACATGTTTTAATATTGATGTCCCCTTATTGTCCTTTTGTACTGAGCAGCCAGGACAGAGGAAATAGAAGAAAACAACACATCCTTACAGTCAACAAAACAAAACTCTAAAATCTAATTTTAGGCTTCTTTTAAACATTTTATACATTTATGTATAAGTATTTAGCATATACATCTGGCCATATGTCATTTAAAGCGCTATATGTACAACAATAATAATAGTAATACCACCACCTTGTATTACTACAGCCGGATGTGTGATGCCAATTGGACACTTGACAGCCCAAAAATTCTTCTCCTGAAGCCGTTTCACACTTTTTTCAAGTGGAGAATACATTCAGGAAAATGACATGTCTCTGACAGACAATTGAAGGTATGATCGATTCTTGTTACTGCATCGAGAGTATAGAACACAAAGAATGGCGACTGGAAAAATTGTGGTTTGCGAAAAAGAAACCACTTTTGATGAGATCAAAAAAAAAATGGCTGTAATTAAAATGTTGCCTCTTCGAATATAATGTTTGGTTGTAATTGACTCTCTCGAGAAGGCTACAGGTACAAATTGTGCTGGTGTTACTAATGCAGGGATCACTAACTGGCAGGCCACGGTCCGAGTGCGGACCCAGACACAGTCCCGTAATAACCTGGGGCCTTATGTATTAAAAGGGCACTGCACCACTAATGGGAGTCACTTCTTCATTGAGTCTATTGCACCCATAAAACCCTCTAAAAACATAAAAAACCGCTAACAATACTACATTTACATTTTGGGACCTGAATATTAACCAAATACCAGCGATATTGTTATTAAAAGCAATAATGCAGAGGAACTACTTTTACCGGCGCATTGATCACAAAGACGTAACAAAAGAAAGTTTGTCTTGATTATAAATCATGCCGCTCACTTGTGTAGTAAAAGTTTGTGGCCATAAACCGAGAAGTTGGTTAACTTAGACCGAGATATAGCGAGAAAGACACGATAAGACATTCGTCTGCACCCCCTTTTTTATACTTACATGAGGATTATGATTAACTCTTCTTTGAAACGGGACGATATCAACATCCCATCAGTCGGCATCCCAGTGAGAGCAGACATTGCACAGCGAGGGATTGTTTTATGATGTTTGTATTTCTTGTTTAGCACTTAGCAATACAGCTACATACTGGACCTGTTTAACACTCAGCTTCTAAAACTTGTAGCTCATCCTCCTTATATGCAGGCTCAAAAATCATAATTTTTTTTCAAAGTAGTCCTTGTTGTCTCTATTGAAGTCTGCATGATTAGTGGTTGTTGAAGAAAAATGTGAAAGTTGTGATGTGTCTGTGAAATGAATATGTTGCTGTATGCTTAATAAGAGCAAAATTAGAGATGTCCGATAATGGCTTTTTTGCCGATATACGATATTCCGATATTGTCCAACTCTTAATTACTGATTCCGATATCAACCGATACCGATATATGCAGTCGTGGAATAAACACATTATTATGCCTAATTTTGTTGTGATGCCCCGCTGGATGCATTAAACAATGTAACAAGGTTTTCCAAAATAAATCAACTCAAGTTATGGAAAAAAAATGGCACTGCCATATTTATTATTGAAGTCACAAAGTGCATTTTTTTTTTTAACATGTCTCAAAACAGCAACTTGGAATTTGGGACATGCTCACCCTGAGAGAGCATGAGGAGGTTGAGGTGGGGGGGGGGTAAGGGGTATCGGGGGGTGTATTTAGTAGCGTCCCGGAAGAGTTAATGCTGCAAGGGGTTCTGGGTATTTGTTCTGTTGTGTTACGGTGCGGATGTTCTCCCGAAACGTGTTTGTCATTCTTGTTTGGTGTGGGTTCACAGTGTGGCACATATTTGTATCAGTGTTAAAGTTGTTTATACGGCCACCCTCAGTGTGACCTGTATGGCTGTTGGCCAAGTATGCGTGGCATTCACTTATGTGTGTGAAAAGCCGTAGATATTATGTGATTGGGCCGGCATGCAAAGGCAGTGCCTTTAAGGTTTATTGGCGCTCTGTACTTCTCCCTACGTCCGTGTACACAACGGCGTTTTAAGAAGTCATGAATTTTACTTTTTGAAACCGATACCGATAATTTTGAAACCGATACCGATAATTTCCGATATTACATTTTAAAGCATTTATCGGCCGATAATATCGGACTGCCGATATTATCGGACATCTCTAAGCAAAATAGGTAAATATTACATGTCATTATGAATGTGCCTGTTACTACATTACATATATACTTACAGCATGTGTATAAAACATTGATGGAGGTGTTTGGCCACTTTATAAGCGCAATAGATACAATAACTCCCATTACCTCCATTGTTAGCTGACTTTTGCTAGTGTTTATTTACGAGTTAGAATGTATGAATGTAATGTAATGAAAGAAAAACATATTTGTGCTTGTCTCACATAAGGATTGTGGATAATAGGCAACATTTAAAATAAATAAGTGCAGTTCCACTTTTGCCGTTCGCATAAAAACCTGGCGTACGACTCTTTTTCACGGCAAAGTATCAAAATTGCGCTGCCTCACGCCAACTTCATGGCTCACGTGCTCACATGCTGTGGATATTTTGGCGACACACAGAGGTGATACTGGGCAACTGTTTGAATTAAAAATGTGCAAACGAACTCTCCTCAGACTGATTCATGTGCACATCAGAGACATATGAACACCCATGCAGTTAATTTTCCATGCAATGCAGCAGAACAGGCCGGTATTTTTGCGCAATTTGCAAAAATGCACCGACACCCAATTGTCCTAAACAGAGCTACTGACTGCACACATAGTGCTCTAAAAGCACTATCATATGATGAATATGTATATGGCAACAGGAAACATTTGGGGCGGCATGGCTCGGTTGGTATGCCATGCCAGCTGTGTGCAAAGTACACTCATTTTAAAAAGCTGTGGGTTAAGTGTGAAATACTAAACCACACTTTTTCCTCAGCGCATGCACTGTTGCAGTAACTTGCAACAACCGTGGAATAAGGTACATTTTTTACACTCCAGCAAAAAGCACCTGCAAGTCATTGTCAGTGAAATTCTTCTATTTTGCAGTCTTGATCGTTATCTTTGTGTTTTCTGATTGTGCAAATGAGAAATCCAAGGCACATGGCTAATTTTAATATGTTTTGTGTATTTAAATGGGGGCTCATTTCCACCTTGACTGGGATACAAAAAAGAAAGGTGCTTGAATTAATACGTGTGCACACATTCATACATCTGAATTTGTTGTAAGAAATGCACACAGCTCTTAATGCATGAGGCCCAAGGACCTATAATAAAATATTCATTGAAGTATCTAAAGTTTTCGGTTCCTGGACCATTGCATGAGGAAAATGTTCGGTATTTGGACTTATTTGTATTTTTAGTATTGTCTGAATTGTCCATTCTTCTCATTTCATTTCTGCCCATTTCTTTGTACTTCTTCGGTTTACGCAACAGCTTTCTTCCACTCAGATTTCAGCCCGGTGCTGCTACTTGACCTGTTGAAATCTACCAGCAGATTTTAGATCGTTAGAGATCTCACAGTCTAAGTCAGGGGTGGGCAATTAATTTTTACCGGGGGCCGCGTGAGCAACCCGAGCACTGCTGGAGGGCCACATCGACAATATTTCAATAAAATTTTGCTCAATATTATTTTTGATATACCGTAAGATAAATAATAATAATAATAATAATTAATAATAATAATCATAATGATAGTACTTTCATTTAACATAACTTTATACCAAAAGCAGATTGTTTTGGACTGGACTCTCACAATATTATGTCAGACCCACTCGACATCCATTGCTTTCGGTCTCCCCTAGGGGGGGGGGGGGTTACCCACATATGCGGTCCTCTCCAAGGTTTCTCATAGTCATTCACATCGACGTCCCACTGGGGTGAGTTTTCCTTGCCCGTATGTGGGCTTTGTACCGAGGATGTCGTTGTGGCTTGTGCAGCCCTTTGAGACACTTGTGATTTAGGGCTATATAAATAAAGATTGATTGATTTTTGATGGTTTTATTTTTAACACTGTCTTACACAACACTTCCTGATGTATAATACAATGCAAAAATGTCAATTTCTGCACAGGGTTAATTCAAAGTTTATCCTGCATCCTCTTTAAAAGTCCAACATTTTCCCCCGTCAGATTTGGACAACCATCTGTTGTCACACCTGCCAGCTTGTCCCATTTCAGTCCTAACATGTCTAAACACGCATTTACCTATGTGAACAAGTCATTACCTGTGGTTGTCTCTTTTAATTGACTGCATGGCTGCCAGCTCTTCCGTGATTTGAAAGTATACAGTTATCCCACGTAAGAAGATGAGCAGCTGGACGTGTCACGTACATCGCAGCTTTCATCCAAAGCCAGCAAAAAACAGTCAAAGTCGGCCGTTTTGTTTTTCAGCTGAAGCTCCAAATTTCCGGGCATATCAGCGCAACAGAGTCCAATAAGCACTCCTTAACAAACACTCCGTCAGAAAACGCCTTACTTTTTCTGACGATTTTGTGAGAAATGATGAAACTTGTCCTGACGGCTGCATTCTGGAGGTGTGAAATTTGGCAAAAAGTCCTTGTTGGGTTTGCAATTTTACCATCAACGCATCAACCTCCCTTGTGCGCGCTTCATCAGACAGATTCCGGTATTTTTCCTCGTGCTTCGTCGTGTAGTGGCGATTCAAATTATATTCTTTAAACACAGCAACCTGTGTACCACAAATTAAGCACACGGCTTTACCTTTAATTTCTGTAAAGAAATACTTGGCAGTCCATGTCTTGTTGAAAACACGGCATTTGTCATCAACTTTTCTCTTTTTAGCGTCTCATCACTTGTCGCTGGGCACCTTCACTCACAGGTTACACACGGACATACGTCCATAAATAACACTTTTCAAAATAAAAGCAGCACAGTTGTATTGCGCGCACGACATAATGTTTTTTAAACTTTATTTTGTAATTTGTGATTGCCGCTGTTCACATTCACTCACAATCACGCACGCGCATACGTCCCCACGGAAGTAATACAAATAACGCTTTTCAAAACAAAAGCAGCACCGTTGTATTGCACACTATAAAAACTTTTTAAAATGTATTTTGTAATTTATGATTGGCCTCACGCGGGCCAGACACGGACGCACAAAGCGGGCTGCAGAATGCCCAGGTCTGGTCAAAGTCAAAATCAAACAGAATCAGAATTTAGGTAAACTATAGAATGGTGCTGTAAGAACTTAGAAAAAAAGAGCCTTTTAAAAATAAAAGCAAGTCCATTTATTATGACTTTCCCCATCACCAAGCAATATGAGCAATAAATAAAATGAGAAACATAAAATGAAGCTAGCTTCTAGGGCTGTTCATCGAGAAGGACGTCATCTCTTAGACTGTCTAAGGCCTCCTCCTGTGTGATCATCTTCCACTCTTCTGGAATCCGGGCTGGCAGCTTCTTGTGTTCCTTTGCAAACTTTTCATTAACTCTTACTAACACATACCTAAAAAGTAAAACAAAAACAGGCTTATGTTATGCAGGAAAACAAAACTTGATTAAAACCAAAAAACAGTATGCTGACTTTCTAAGCCTACCTCCAGTATGGACTTGGTGTCTTCTCAGATGAAAGGTTCCACTCCGGATGGAGGGCATTGAGCTTGCAGCATGCCACTGCAACATCTTGTGGGTCCATGTCAGCTGGAGTTGTACTTTCAAGAGAACTGCTTTGAAACAGATAAGTGGAAGGACACAGGTATTTGGGCCTGTGAATCGATGACTCGTGAACATGATGTCCATTTTTTTTCAGTTCACATGGCGTTTTGCACATAGGACACCGGGCTTCACAGCCTTTCACCTTGCTGAAAAGCAAGTCGCTTGGTTGAATGGGAAGGCACTGAAGTAGCTGTTTGCTCTCCACATTTTGGGAGAAGTCCTGAGCCAGCTCCAACCGCAGTCCTGCCAGTAACTCCATTAAACATGTGATGAAGGGATCCCATTCAGTGGTGATGCTGTAGAGCGGTCCATTCAGGAACTCCCACGGGACACATACATCTCCATCTGCCTCCAGGATAAGGCAGACTCTTTCCAGCAGTGGTTTGGTGTCGCTGAGCACTCCGATTGTGCCTTCTGCCATCTGGCTGATGGCTGCTGCGATCTTTCCGATGATTTCTCCAAGTCGTTCAAGCCTCCTCGTGTTCATGTTTGACTCCAACAAGTGAGCTGCCACTTTCTCCTGGATCCTTCTCTGCCTGAAGGTGTCATAGGAGAACAAGTAGTCCATAAAGCTTTCAAACTTGTCTTCCTTGATGAGCTCTTCCAGTAAACACCTGTGGAAAGCCTGCGGGGATAGATACTCTGGAGAAGTACTTTGAATCTCCTCCACAATTTGCATCCCTAAAGGTTTATAGATGTAGTCCATCACAGTAGGCATGATGACTTCTGTCAAGAATCGATGAGCCAACCTCCGACTATGATCTCTCTTTCGGAACTGATAGATGAATTCAGCCATCAGCGTGCTTTTTTTTGCGTTAATGCTCATCAAAAGTTCTGCGTCCTTGTCATAGCGGTCATGAAGTTTTTGGAAGTCATTGCAAGCAGCATTGCACAGGAAGACTTTCAGATCCACCTCAAAAACTGTTCTGGTTTCTAGTGGTGTTTCTGTCAAAGCTTTATCAATTATTTCTAACAGCTCAGTGATGGCACTGTCAGAGAAATGTTGCAGTAAACGGGCTTTTTCCGCAACAAACTGTTTGTATTGCTCGATGATGTTAAGTGCAAGCTCCTGGGCTTTGACTCTGTGTGGATGGTTTTTGTCTTCAAACATGTGTTTAATTCTGTTGCGGTATCCAAAGTACTGACCATCAACTCTAAAACAAGTCGTCTGATTTTGACCTATGCCTACGATCTTATTCAAGTGCTTTTGGAGACCATGGCGGATGAGATTCTCTTTCAGAATAATCATCACTCTTTTAGTAATATCTTCTTTTTCTGAAAGCCTGAAGTTAAAGGTGGACATTGCATTATTCCACATATCCTCAAACTCTTCTTCCAGTTGTTTGTCTTCGAAGAGATGTTTTTTGGATTTACTGCACTCTAACAGTGAATGAAGCTTGGAGTTTTGTTCATTTTCCAGTGCAATGTCCATTGTGTTCTGCTGAGAATAATAACAGTGGTTCTCATTGATTCTGTCTAGCCTTTGTATGGTTGCCTTTGTCAATCGTTCTTGAAGCTCATTTATGCTATTCATGAGGATTGGTTTAAGCATTTTAATGTAGCCATTCAGCTTTTTGTTTCCCATCAAATGGGCTTCCACTTTTGCCTGGTGTGTATTTATTTCGACTTTGACCTCCTTTCTGGCTTCATCCTTTAGTTGACACAAGAGGTCATTTTGGCTGTAAAGATCCAAAGCATCTGGCTTAGTACAGGCGATTCTTTTTGTTGTGCTCTTAATCCAGCATTCCATGTGTTCCATTAGTTCATTCTCCCACTGAGAGAGCTCTGTACAAAATATAGAGAAGGCGAAGGCCACGTCTGTTTCTTGTAGACTAACAGAGAAGGATTCTGCTTTGACGGCCTCCCAAACCGAACTCAGACGGATCATGAATTCAGGTAAGGTAGTTTGTGACTGAGCTGCAGCCTTCTTCAGTGCCCCAAAGAGGGTACGCTTTATTGTCAAGAGAGCTTCACTATGATGTGGATCAACTGAGAGAGGCTCATTGTACCAAGGCTTGATATAGCGGACTGATCCTTTGGTCTTTGCGTTGTGTGTTACTGCATTATCAGTCTCTCTTTTCTGTAGAATGGCTGATACGCGTTTTAACTGCGTACCTTCTACTATGGTATGAATTCCTTCATCTCGGACCAACACTTTGCAGATGGGCATGGAGCCACCTTCTTTGATGCGTAGCAGAGCATTAACTGCAATAGTGAGGCTCGCCTCAAACTCAGATATTGCAAGTGAGTAGATGTTTTGTAACAAGACATCACTGAGTCCTGTTGCAACAGTCGCCATCTCATTATCATGGATCTGAGAGTTGTTTTCAGGATCTGGGGAATTTGAGCAAAGACCCTCAACGTCTATTACCAATAGACAATCACAGTTAAGCTTATTTTTGAGCTCAGGCGACAACCGTAGGGCAACTATGTACACCCCTCTTGTAGATCTTGGAAATTCACATGGGAATTTCACGCTAAACAACGCTGAGAGAATCTCAGCATTCCTTGTATGATGCACTCCGAGGCTCGTTAGCGTCTTAAAGCGCTCTCGGGGAAGACGCCGTTTGACCTCTGCAAAGACGCAGCCTACCCAGTGCATAGGAACGTTTGAGGCGTCCCCATCCATGAGTTCCAACGGTATCCCATTGAGGAGCAAATCAGCAGCAACATTTGGAAATCGTGGCACTTTGTGGCTGTGAATGTGGCTGAGTTCAAAAATGAGGCCCATCTCCCGCAAAAAGTGCTCAAGGCCCAGAAAAAAGGGAATGGGTTGAATTGGTTCTGAAGACGTTACTTCCAGACAGTTGATGGAAGCATTTTGGTTCATTTCCTGTTCAGTAGAAAAAGTCTCGTCATTGCAGTGAATGCCTAAGGTTCCATTTTCTTTGAGCACTCCGCTTAAAGAGATGTTATTGTCAAGAATCTCTTCAGTGGCTACTGACACTTTTTCGCTTGACAAGTGCAGACTCTCTGATTCGCCGTCTTTTTCAGTTTGCGACTTGTGCTTCAAGCTTACTTCTTTCTCTGAATTGGGTAATTCCAGATAGATGTCTATACGTGGCTCGACTTCCTCATCCTCAAACGTTGAATCTGTGTAAAGACTATTATTGCTGGCATCATTGGCTCCTTTTTGAAACTCAGTTTGTTCAGGAATGTCACTGTTCTCGTCTGTCTTCTGCTTTATCAGAAGATCTTTTAGATTGATTTGCTGTTGCATTTGCAACAGTCTAAGTTTCACCCTCATCCAACAGAGGAAATATGTCCTCTCTGTTTTATCAGTGCTTAAAATCGCTTCTGTAAAGACCTTCATTGATCGAGTCATTTCGTAGCTGCTCAAACTCACCAAGATGTCTTCCTTTTCTTTTTGCAATACAGGATCAGCTTGTTGTTGTTTTTTACTTTCCTCTTTGCCAATTTGAGCCAACCTGCTCCACGAAGCTCCCTGCAAAGGCAGCTCTTTGTCCCTAAAAAGCGCAGGTCCCATCTCTAGATGTTTCAAAACTCCCTCTGCTTTGTCCATTGCCTTTTTGCAGAGTGTCTCTTCATCACAATGAAACCCCTGCTCCGCTGCTAACTTGGAAACTGCCTCCATTGTTGTAAAGCTCAGGTCTGGTAGTGAATGTTTAATAGCATCACAAAGTACTAATTTAAGGTTATCTGCATTCAAAGAACTTCCCGATAGGACGGATCCATCAGGAAGACCTAGCTCTTCCTTGAGGTCCTGATCAAGAAATCCCACAATTCTGTCCTCACTGGTCTCAGTCTGTGAGAGGTCAATCAAAAAGAGCTTGGTGGTAATGTCCTTGCAGGAGGTGAGTAGTTGCTTCTCTTTTTCCTTTGGACTTTCACAGAAAACAAAAACAGCTGAAGATGCCTGGCAGAGGAGGAAGAGGCATTTTTCATGCTTGCTTGCATCTCCTCGTAGGTTAGACAAAATCACTGGCACAGGAAAAGTGTCTCCGTTAGGGTCGCCACTGGGAAGATACCATCCGATTTCAACAAGACCGTTGGAGAGCCTTCGAGGTGGTTCTCCCGCTTGCATTCCTCTGTGAAGAAATGTTTCACCACCGATGATGTGGTTTAGCACCTCAGACTTGGAGATACTGCAGCTACCAAGCCTAACACATGTGATCATTGGCATGAACGTGCTTGCTAAAACTGCGTCTTGGACACTTTCTTTAATCTTCCATTGTCTCACAACACCTCTCAAAGGCCAAAGGAGGAAGCTACTTGCCTCTTCTGCATCCATGGGAGGAAGTATCAAGGGCACAGCAAACTGACACTGCATCATGCGCGCAGTCATCTCCTGCTGGAGGAAAGTGCTGGCACACATAAAGACAGCTGACACGACATCAAGATGACTGACTGAGGCACAAGGACTCACTCCTCCACAATCAGCAGTGCCATTAAAATTTGAAAGAGCTTTGCATGAAGGACATCGAGCATCTGGACAAAGCAGCCAAAGCCTTTGAAGAAATGATTGTGGCAGATCCTTTGGTTCTTGGGGGTCTTGGTTCTCCAAGGTCCATGTACTAAGGTCCAGTATTGATGCTGGTTCCAGTTGAGAAGGATAGAAACCCTGCAGGCCAAGGCTGATGAGAAGATCATACTTGGCATGGTCCTTTAGGAGCTCTGGTTTGAAGAAAGCACAGCCAGTCAAATCCTGCTTTAGATATACCACTTTTTACACATGCTCTGCTCAATACTGGCACAAAAATGAGTACCATCTTTTTCTAAAAGATACTATTCCTAGAACCGCATTGACATTAATTTAGCCAGTTGCTGTACCTTAGCTATGGATGCAGCAGTATTATACGCCACCGTCTTACAAAGCTATTACTTGTCTTGCTGCCCGTAGTGGAGGAGACTACGGATTATCAATAACATTGATTTTTGTGTATACTTGAATTTGTAATTTTGTGGTACATTTGTATATACAGTATATATATATATATATATATATATATACATATATATATACATAGTATTTGACCAATAAAAATATATTGTAACAAGAGGTCAAACTCCACAAAATACTAGTTTAACCTTATTTTTCTTGTGTTTGTGCTTGACATTACAGACACATAGAAATGATATATGGACATTGGAGACCTTTGCACAGGAGTGTAATGTGATAGTATATAGAAAAAAAATATTCTAATCTACATATTTATTCTACCATTCTTAAGATTGTTTACTTTCAGTTGAATGACGTGACGTTAAACAAATCAGGTGTCATGCTGTCATGAAATGGTAGAGAAAATCTCGCCTGCAAAAAAGAACTTACTATTTCTTTTGCTGCTTAGCCTCTTTGCAAGTTTGATCGGCATGACGAATGATGAGTCTCTTTTCTCCCTTTCTGATGGACTTTTTCTTCTGCGCTACACCACATCACTGACACAATGCAGACTGGAGTGGAAACCTGGGATTGAAATACATCATACTAAAATAAAATTACTAGAACTCAAAACCTTGCTGAAACCCAACAGCCTATTATGAAATTCTGGCCTTTTTGAGGAGAAAAAAAAACATTTTGCAAAATGTCATGTGGAAATTGAAAGGTTACTGATACATAATTTAAAGAGATAAAACGTTTGTTGGTAATTCCTTTGCTGGCTCTGCATTCGATGCACTTGAGTGATAATTTAAAAAAACAGAACATTGTAAACCCACCAAGTGGTTTTGAATGTATTGCATCATCAGAAGAAAGGTCTTAAAAATCCATCTTTTTTTTTTTTTAACTAATCCCTGTGCTTCTTGTTAAAATATGTAGTATCAGCATGTTCTTACCTGCTTCTCCTGTTATAATGCCATTCAAACTATCAGAGTTGTGACGAATAAAGACGCATCCTTCACAGAAAATGAATCAGTCAACAATGTCTTGTCTGTACAAGTGGAGCTCTTATAGGTAAGCGAATATCTTGTGACAGACTGGACAAATTCCACTTTTTTTTAATCTCAAGAATCTAACAGGTACAAGACAGCCATCTAGACGTCCCTCGTGCACAGAGGCGACACAGATGAACAATGACTGCGCCAACATTCTTTATCTCATAGACAAACTTGATTACAGCGAGCTGTAGCTCTGCACTGCACGTAGCCCAGGAATTTGACACAATCTAGCAAGACAAGAAATAGTTGCATATGTGCCTCTGCAGTTCAAAGCTTTTGTCAGCTCAAGTCACAAACCTACTAAAATCCATAATGTGTTGCTATGACATCAACAGTTACTGTAGATAAACGATAAAGAATTCAAAATACATACATTTCACCACAACAAACACAATTTAAAAAGCCATTTGTCAAGAATTTGTGTTTCTCAATGAATTGTTTAATGGGGAAATAATGAATTCTAGAATGACAAGTGTGTATTTTGCATTTTGTATTTCTATAGAAACCATCTTGTGTCATTTTGCTCAGTTTAGTCATACATATAGTCTGCAATCTATTTGGTTGACCCACACTGATGTAGGAGAAACCATTATCATTTAATTTGCAAAATTGGTATGTGCATGTATTTTTATTAAAACGGTTTAAACAAGTATATATATATATATATATATATATGTGTGTATATATGTACTGTATGTATGAATATATATATATATATATATATATATATATATATATATATATATATATATATATATATATATATATATATATATATATATATATATATATATATATATACATACATATATATATATATCAATCAATCAATCAATCAATGTTTATTTATATAGCCCTAAATCACAAGTGTCTCAAAGGGCTGCACAAGCCACAACGACAGTACAAAGCCCACATAAGGGCAAGGAAAAACTCACCCCAGTGGGACGTCGATGTGAATGACTATGAGAAACCTTGGAGAGAACCGCATATGTGGGTAACCCCCCCCTCTAGGGGAGACCGAAAGCAATGGATGTCGAGTGGGTCTGACATAATATTGTGAGAGTCCAGTCCATAGTGGATCCAACATAATAGTAAGAGTCCAGTCCATAGTGGGGCCAGCAGGACACCATCCCGAGCGGAGACGGGTCAGCAGCGCAGAGATATTCCCAGCCAATGCACAGGCGAGCGGTCCACCCCGGGTCCCGATTCTGGACAGCCAGCACTTCATCCATGGCCACCGGACCTGTGCCCACCCCCCTCCACAAGGGATAGAGGGGAGCAGAGGAGGGAAGAAAAGAAACGGCAGATCAACTGGTCTAACAGGGGGGCTATTTAAAGGCTAGAGTATACAAATGAGTTTTAAGATGGGACTTAAATGCTTCTACTGAGGTAGCATCTCTAATTGTTACCGGGAGGGCATTCCATAGTACTGGAGCCCGAATAGAAAACGCTCTATAGCCCGCAGACTTTTTTTGGTCTCTGGGAATCACTAATAAGCCGGAGTTCTTTGAACGCAGATTTCTTGCCGGGACATATGGTACAATGCAATCGACAAGATAGGACGGAGCTAGACCGTGTAGTATTTTATACGTAAGTAGTAAAACCTTAAAGTCACATCTTAAGTGCACAGGAAGCCAGTGTAGGTGAGCCAGTATAGGCGTACCGTATTTTCCGCACTATAAGGCGCACCGGATTATTAGCCGCACCTTCTATGAATTACATATTTCATAATTTTGTCCACCAATAAGCCGCCCCGGACTAAAAGCCGCGCCTACGCTGCGCTAAAGTGAATGTCAAAAAAACGCTGCGCTAAAGTGAATGTCAAAAAAACAGTCAGATAGTTCAGTCAAACTTTAATAATATATTGAAAACCAGCGTTCTAACAACTCTGTCCCAAAATGTACAAATGTGCAATCACAAACATAGTAAAATTCAAAATGGTGTAGAGCAATAGCAACATACCGGTAATGTTGCTCGAACGTTAATGTCACAACACACAACACACAAAATAAACATAGCGCTCACTTTCTGAAGTTATTCTTCATTCGTACCGGTAAATCCTTCGAATTCTTCGTCTTCGGTGTCCGAATTGAAAAGTTGCGCTAGCGTGGCTTCCAAAATGGCGGGCTCCGTCTCTTCGAAATCATCGGATTCAGTGTCGCTGTTGTTGTGCAGCAGTTCTGTGAATCCTGCCTTCCGGAAAGCTCGGACCACAGTTGTGACCGAAATATCTGCCCAGGCATTTACAATCCACTGGCAGATGTTGGCGTATGTTGTCCGGCGTTGTCTGCCCGTCTTAGTGAAGGTGTGTTCGCCTTCGGTCATCCATTTTTCCCACGCAGTTCGCAGTCGTGATTTGAATGCCCTGTTGACACCAATATCCAGCGGTTGGAGTTCTTTGGTTAATCCACCCGGAATGACGGCGAGTGTTGTATTTGTGTGCTTCACTTGTTTTTTGACACCATCTGTGATGTGGGCGCGCATAGAGTCATATATCAACATGGACAGAGCAGCGTGAAAAAAGCCACCCGGCCGCTTCGCGTAAACTTCCCTTAACCACTCGCTCATCTTTTCTTCATCCATCCATCCCTTCGAGTTAGCTTTTATGATGACGCCGGCTGGAAAGGTCTCTTTTGGCAAGGTCTTCCTTTTGAATATCACCATGAGTGGAAGTTAGCATGGCAAGCTAGAACCACAGTGAAGGATGACTTCTCATTCCCTGTGGAGCGAATATTCACCGTACGTGCTCCCGTTCCACAGTGCGGTTCAGTTGCTGTGAAATACGGTAGTAATCCGTGTGCGGATGGAGAGATTGCGTCTTTTTATGACCCGGATCGTTTAGTAGGAGCCATTTTGTGGTCTTTACAGATGTAAACAGGAAATGAAACGTACGGTGATATCCGCGCGTTTTTTCTTCTTCTTCCGGGGGCGGGTGAAGCGCTTCCTGTTCTATGGGGGCGGGTGAAGCGCTTCCTGTTCTATGGGGGCGGGTGCTTTCCTTGGCGGTTGCTTGCGTAGAAGAAGAAGCGCTTCCTGTTCTACCGGGAAAAAAGATGGCGGCTGTTTACCGAAGTTGCGAGACCGAAACTTTATGAAAATGAATCGTAATAAAGCGCACCGGGTTATTAGGCGCACTGTCAGCTTTTGAGAAAAATTGTGGTTTTTAGGTGCGCCTTATAGTGCGGAAAATACGGTAATATGATCAAACTTTCTTGTTCTTGTCAAAAGTCTAAAAGCCGCATTTTGTACCAACTGTAATCTTTTAATGCTAGACATAGGGAGACCCGAAAATAATACGTTACAGGAGACGAGACGTAACGAACGCATGAATAATGATCTCAGCGTCGCTAGTGGATAAAATAGAACGAATTTTAGCGATATTACGGAGATGAAAGAAGGCCGTTTTAGTAACACTCTTAATGTGTGACTCAAAGGAGAGAGTTGGGTCGAAAATAATACCCAGATTCTTTACTGATTCGCCTTGTGTAATTGTTTGGTTGTCAAATGTTAAGGTGGTATTTTTAAATAAATGTCGGTGTTTAGCAGGACCGATAATCAGCATTTCCGTTTTCTTGGCGTTGAGTTGCAAGAAGTTAGCGGACATCCATTGTTTAATTTCATTAAGACACGCCTCCAGCTGACTACAATCCGGCGTGTTGGTCAGCTTTAGGGGCATGTAGAGTTGGGTGTCATCAGCATAACAATGAAAGCTAACACCGTATTTGCGTATGATGTCGCCTAGCGGCAGCATGTAAATACTAACAAGTGCAGGGCCAAGAACCGAACCCTGAGGAACTCCGCACGTTACCTTAACATAGTCCGAGGTCACATTATTATGGGAGACGCACTGCATCCTGTCAGTAAGATAAGAGTTAAACCACGACAAAGCTAAGTCTGACATACCAATACGTGTTTTGATACGCTCTAATAAAATATTATGATCGACGGTATCGAAAGCAGCGCTAAGATCAAGAAGCAGCAACATAGATGACGCATCAGAATCCATCGTTAGCAGTAGATCATTAGTCATTTTTGCGAGGGCTGTCTCCGTAGAGTGATTTGCCCTGAAACCGGATTGAAAAGGTTCACAGAGATTGTTAGATACTAAGTGTTCATTTAGCTGCTGTGCGACAATTTTTTCGAGGATTTTCGAAATAAAGGGAAGGTGGGACACCGGTCGGTAGTTTACCATGAGGTCAGGATCAAGGTTAGGTCTTTTGAGCAGAGGATGAATAACCGCTTTCTTGAATGCTAGGGGAACAGTGCCAGAGGAAAGTGATAAGTTTATAATATTTAGCACTGATGGACCTAATAATACAAAAAGCTCCTTGATAAGTTTCCCAGGAAGTGGGTCAAGTAAACATGTTTGTTTTATCCCACTTACACGCCGTAATAGTTCCTCTAATGTTATTTCATCAAAAAGAGAGAGACTATTTTGTATTGTAGTATCCGTCGTAGATACAGTTGTATCTGTGTTAATAAAACCCAGTTGTAGCTGGGATGCGTTGTCTTTAATCTCCTTAATTTCTTATTAAAGAAATTCATAAAGTCATCTGCCGAGTGGGTGGAGCTATTGGGAGGAGTCCCTTGTTGGGTTAGCGATGCTACTGTACTAAACAAAATTTAGGGTCGTTTTTGTTGAGGCGGATGAGATTTGAGTAATATTTAGCTTTAGCTAAGGTAAGCATGCGTTTATACGATATTAAACTGTCACTCCATGCTTGATGGAAAACCTCAAGCTTGGTCGCGCGCCATTTGCGTTCCAACTTTCTACATGATAATTTATGAGCTCTGGTTTCTTCTGTAAACCATGGGGTGCGCCTTTTAGGGGCCCTTTTTTGTTTTAGCGGTGCTATACTATCAATGGTTTTGCGCAGGGCATTGTCAAAGTTGTTAGTTAGGTTATCAATAGAGCCGACATAATTTGGGAATGGTGCCATTACCGAAGGCAGTAGGTCAGCAAGAGTCATCGTTGTGGCAGCATTAATGCTGCGGCTGCTATAGCAGTTATTATTATTACTTTGTTGACAATGAGTCAGAACTTCGAATCTTATAAGGTAATGATCGGACATTACTTTAGTATACGGGAGTACCATAACTTTGGAGGTGGTGACACCCCTGACCAGCACGAGATCTATCGTATTACCGTTGCGATGCTTAGGTTCATTTATTATTTGTGCAAGACCACAGCTATCAATTATAGTCTGGAGCGCCACGCACTGAGGGTCCGATGGGGTATTCATATGGATATTAAAGTCCCCCATTATGATTATATTGTCTGCGTGCGTCACTAGATCAGCAACTAACTCTGAGAATTCATTGATAAAGTCCGAGTAGGGCCCTGGGGGGCGGTAGATAACAGCCATATCGAGAGGCAGCGGTGCGACAGACCTCATAGTAAGCACCTCAAACGATTTGTATTTATTATTTAGGTTAGGGGTAAGGTTAAAGTTTTCATTGTATATTAGTGCGACACCCCCACCCCTTTTAAGGGGACGGGCAATATGCGCATTCGTATAGTTAGGAGGAGATGCCTCATTTAGCGCAAAAAAATCGTCTGGTTTGAGCCAGGTTTCGCTAAGACCAATGACGTTAAGATTGTTGTCTCCAATGACCTCATTAACTAATAACGTTTTGGGAGACAATGATCTTATGTTTAAAAAGCCCATATTATAAGTATTGGGCTGTTTTGACGAGTTTTTGTTTAAATTATCCGTAGTAGCAATATTAATAATGTTGCGTTTATTATATGTAGTGCACTTTAAATAGTTTCGACCATATCTAGGAATTGATACGACGGGAATTTTCAGATTGTTTGCTTAATGCTGCGATCGACTGAACGCATCATGATTTGCCACCTCAGTAGAATGCATACCTACCCCGGACACATTCACAACAGAAAACACATTATGTGAGTTGTGTGTTATTCTAAGAAAATTGCTATGCGTACAGGAATTATCCAGCCTGGTGCTGGCTAGTTCTAGCTTAACTGACTCCTCACCCGGACTAGCAGGCTCTGTAATTGCCTGTGACCGGGCTTGCTCTAGTGTAGTTAGTCAAATGTGACTTAAACAGTAGTCTATGTTTTTAGGCAGGATGATGGCGCCTTCCTGGTCAGGGTGAAGGCCGTCTCTCATCAGCAAGCCTGGTTTGCCCCAGAAAGAGGGCCAATTATCAATAAACGTTATATATACATATACTGTACATATAAACACACATATACATATATATATAAATATATATATATACATATACATATATAATATCATTATTACACTATATTTGGAACAACAATAATAATATTAATAGTAAAAACAATATTCTTCTTTTCTATTCTTCTTTTATCGTTTCTATTAATTGAGACTCCAGCTCATGCTATTGACCTTCAATGTATAATGAATTTAATCAGTATTTCCCACAGAACTCCATCCATTTGATTGACTCACATTGATCTCAATAACAGCATTATCATTCATATATATATATATATACACTGTATATATAGGGTTTCCCCAAAATTATAAGATTTTCTTTAAAAGGGCTCAAGAAATGTAAATTTAAATTGAAAACAAATCTGTTTTAATTAATGAGAATGAAAATATATATTTTTTATAGTTTTGCTATGCTTTCAATTGATGCTGCTTTTTGTACAATGTACTTTGTTGAAATGTTTTCAAGTGTGAACAGACTTTTAAAAAACTAAAAACAACTAGCAATAAATATTGCATCTTCTTCTGGTGTTATTAGAAAATGTAGTCGTGTTTAGAGACTCTACTTCTGTCCCTCGATGTCCCTGACAAAAGAGGCTAATGCGAACATGACGTCACACTTGCTTGGCACTGTTGCTCCAGTTGGATTTTCTCTTTTTAAAAGCCGCCACTGTCCTCTTAAAAATGTTACATTTTGTAGATGGCTGTCCACGGGTATACCTGCAATATATATATAAAATCATGTCCACATCGCAGACATGCTGACAACGCTCCAGACAATCCTGTGCGTTTTTTTACATCTGGGTTTGGCATTGCGGTTTTCGGTGATCAAAGTTTTTTTTTCCCAGTGGTCAAGCTTTCGATACATCACTTGTCAAAAGTGTGCAAATAACAGGCTATATACATCAATTCATAATGTAACGACCAGCTAATGTTAATGTTTTGTTTGTGTGGTTTGGATTTTATGTCAGTTTTTCCCATGTATGCAAACATACACCATCCATGCCTGAAAGTTGTGTCGGACTTGGTGTGATTTATTCTACAGTTACAATATATCATATTACTTGAATTCGTTTTCAAGTGCAAAAAAAGCCCTTATTTTGAAGGTGTGGCGGTAATTACAATGCTAATTACATTAAGGGGAAACCCTGTATAGATACATATATATATACAGGGCATATATATATATATATATATATATATATATATATATTTATTTAAAGGTTTAACTAAGATTGAAGCAAGGATTGTAATACTTTAATGCCACCTTTGGCGAGGCAGGTTTTAAAGCAGCACTTGCAGCGTATGCATTCCATGTTTAAAGTGCCACCTTTATCTGTAATTTTGAAGCCTTCATATCGTGCTTCACGCACCCTCTTTATTAACCAGTGGAAATGCAGTTATTGGCCATTCTTCCTTTCCACACCGCCTTTGCTTGTATGCGCTTTGCGTGTGCGTTTTCGTGAAAAATACCTTTTTAGGCAAAAACTTTCTAACATGAAAAAAACCAACAATGTGAAAAAGTGATTCACTCTTTAATGCCAATTTAAAACACAAAACATTTTGGCTAATGAAAATACAACCTAATAACTAGCTTTGTTCTTTTCCAACAACACCATGTCATTACCAGTGCAACAGCTCGGCCAACAAAAATAGTTACGAGCCGTGTTAGGAAAATTACTTTAAAAAAGTAATTAATTGCAGTTACTTGTTACTTTCCCCTCAAAATAATTAAATTACTAGCTGAATTATTCTTTAATAGATGTGATTAATTACAAGGGAATGTGATTTAATGCGTAACTATAAGAAAAAAGAAAAACATCCAAATATCTGGTGTAAGCCATTGAGAGACATTTCATGAGAGAAGAGTGCATCCCTAGTATCTAGGACCAAATCTATTGTTAATTAAGCACATTTTAGTTTTGAGCATTCAACTTCCGTCACATATCTCATAGAACACCATATGCTTATACTGTTTACATAAACTGGATCATTTTAGTACATTGCTTGACTTTCTTTTTCAATGACTTCTCCAATTTTATTCCACAACTGGATACGCTAATATGTTTTATTGTTGTGCAGTGATATGAGATCAGTGTAGAGAATATCTGTTTCATTCAAAGATAAACTGCATATAAACTAATGATACAGATCAAATACAATATTAGGGTGCACAAAGCTGATGGGTAATAGTCCTGCTACAACCTAATATCCTTCCATAATTTGCTACCGCATTCTCAAAAAACACAATTTGCTTGTTGAGTACACATTAGACTTCAATTCTAATGTCCTATTGTGAGTTTTGGACTAAAATGGCAAAACAAATAAAAAAACAATCAACTAGTGGGCATTTGCATACATGTGGAGGTGCGAGCGCACCTGAGGGTTAAGTTGTTGTGCAGAAGAAAAGATTATTGCTTCTCTATTTGTGTCCTGCAAAGCTCTTTAACAGTCTTACCCTCATGTGTCAGACACTGTGGGAATGAAGTGTGCGCGCGTGTGTGCGTGCATCCGGGAGCAAGTGTAAGCTGGCATCATCAAGTCAATTGTCCTTGTAGAGCAACCCTTCAACCCTCACTTGATTGCTGAGATCACTTCTTGTGTCTCGCTTCGATAAATTCAGCAGGACATTGGTAAGCAGAAGATCAGAAGATACAGAGGAGGAAATAAAGGACGTCATCACATAGGAGAGCTAAAGGAAGAGTGGTCAAGATGTTGATCACCATGCTAACAGCCATGTACGTCATGGTCAGAGTCGTAGAATCGGTAAGACAAACTGGTGGAGACAAATGGTAGATGGGATGGATGAGGAACATTGGCCACACCAGTGAGGTCAAATATTAGAATTAATTGAACTAAATGTATATTATAGTGGTGTAGAAAGACATTGCAATGTACTGAGGGGTGTTTCTAATATTTTGGTAAACTTCCTGAACAAGTATGGTCAAACTACAACGTCAATAATAAACATATTGATGAATTCCAAGTATAGTATCTTCTATTCTATGTTTTTAGTATTACTAATAACATCATTTATACCCGGGGTGTCCAAACTTTTTGACTTGGTGGCCGCATTGGGCAAAAAAAATGAGTCCCGGTGGCCGAAAGCCGTCTGCATGTAAAGTAAGAATATAAATAGATGATTCATATATTAGTGTACACATTATATTAATGTAATGGATATCTATATAATTAATATATTTGGATATTAACAGTGTGTGAAAGTTCGACTACTATCTTGTTTACTTCTGTGATCTTTAAAGGTTTGTATTCAATCAGAAACATTAAGCACCTAAAATGCGCCAAACATGGATAAGTCTGGACAGAGTGTTTAGCATTTTTACCATCATGCATTGTGATGGATTTAAATGGGTGTCATTTTGAACATTTTATGGTGCATGGACGTTTTTATATAACGTCCATAAAGTTCAGTGAGCACGCTGTGTTTACACATTTTTGAAAATATTTTACCGGACTGTAAGTCGCAGATATATACCGGTGCGAAAGATTTTGTAAATGTTTATCTACCTACCTTAAATGATTCTTAACAGTGCCTGTCACACGTCAGTAAAACAGCTGATCAAACAAAATAGAAGTCATCATGATGGACCCACTAGCTGCAGAAGCTACCTCTCCAATCAGCTAAACACCACGGTGAGAGTTTGGTGAATTTACGTATCTGTAACAATACAAAATAATGCCATTGTAACTAGTTAATACTAACACAGACACTTATAAACATGTTAGCATATTCACTAATGATAACAACGCTAGCTTGATAGTATTAATAGCACTTACAAATATGCATGAAAACACTCTTACACACATTACACGTAACGGTTTAGTAAGTATGAATTGTTTTAGGTATATTGTAAAACTTCTAAACATTACTTGGAGTGATGAATTAAGAATCCATTCGAGCAAAAACGCTACGGACGGTTATTCTTCCGGTTCAAGGCAAGGAATAGGAAGTACATTTTAAATAAATAAATAATAAATGGGTTGTACTTGTATAGCGCTTTTCTACCTTCAAGGTACTCAAAGCGCTTTGACACTACTTCCACATTTACCCATTCACACACACATTCACACACTGATGGAGGGAGCTGCCATGCAAGGCGCTAACCAGCACCCATCAGGAGCAAGGGTGAAGTGTCTTGCTCAGGACACAACGGACATGACGAGGTTGGTACTAGGTGGGGATTGAACCAGGGACCCTCGGGTCGCGCACGGCCATTCTTCCACTGCGCCACGCTGTCCGCAGCACCGGCAGTGAGCGAACTCGTCCAATCCATAAGATGGCACGATAGCACAAACAATAACATCTTTTCAGTGTCTCTGTCGGTGTTATATTAAAAATATTTGCTGAATACAAAACATTATGGTCCACAATTTAGCCGCACCGTTTTATAAACCACAGGGTTCAAAGCATTGGAAAACAAGTATGGGGCTTATAGTCCAGAAACAATGGTAAATGGAGAACATCTGAATTAAATTATTATAATAGTGGTTTTTATAAAATATTGAACAGTAAACATACGTTTGTACTGTTTATTGAACCGGATCATATCGTAAATTACTTTACTTCCTTACTCAAGTCCTTTTCTTATCTTACTCCACATATTGATATGCTACAGGTGTTGCGTGTAACACGGGCATACAGTATGACATCAATGTGGTTAAAGTACCAATGATTGTCACACACACACTAGGTGTGGCGAAATGATTCTCTTCATTTGACCCATCACCCTTGATCACCCTCTGGGAGGTGAGGGGAGCAGTGAGCAGCAGCGGTGGCAGCGCTCGGGAATCATTTTTGGTGATTTAACCCCCAATTCCAACCTTTGATGCTGAGTGCCAAGCAGGGAGGTAATGGGTCCCATTTTTTTAATAGTCTTTGGTATGACTGGGCTGGGGTTTAATCTCACAACCTGCCGATCTCAGGGCGGACACTCTAACCACTGGGCCACTGAGTAAGTTAATATGTGTCTTGAGTCAAACAAATTTTCTTTGCATTTGCAGATAGGGATGCGCTTGGCCAGCCAACAAGAACCGCTGCCTTATATGGTGTCCCAGCCTTTACCTTGGCAGGTGCACTCTGTGTCGCACAGCCGCAGGAGCAGCAGAGCAGACGAGGTTAGCGATAAAGTCTTCATATATTTGCTCATTTGACTGTTTAATAAGACCTCTACATACTTCAGATCCTAGAAGAGTAGGATGATACAAATAATCATATTTACTAAATACCATGTCATACCATGCTGAAGCACAGTTAGCCCTTCTGTCCTCCCACACCTCATACGCAGCTGGTCTGTCTGAGAAAAGGACGACATAGCAGAAGGGATCAGTGCTGCCAACTTAGGAACTTTGTCCCTATATCTAGCACGGATTCAGCCCCTCTAAAATTGTCTTTAGAAAAGAAAAGAAAAGCAGCAAGCAACATATCTAGCTGGACACTTATGGAGACTGACATGAAAGTACATATTGCTCTTCTCAGTGAGCAGCAGGTCCTGCTGCGGGGCCTCCCAAATAAAAAACATTTATAAACATAACTTGGTGTGATAAACTAAGAATCCATTCGAGCAGAAACGCTATGGACTGTTATTGTGCCAATAAAAAAAACACAAAAAAAACAAAACAATAAAAGACACTGGAACCTCGATTTACGAACCCAACTGGTTCTTAAGCATGTACCCGTAAATAGAAAAGTTTGTATTTTAAAGCACATTTCTCCATAACAAACAATGTAAAATTAATAACGGTTTTCAACTTCCAAAACAAATCCATATCTTAGTACACTTTTTGCACTTTAGACACAATATAAAGTGATATAAAGTACTGTATATCAAACAAACATAAAAAGGGGGTGATAGATTAACTTCCTATTTACAAAACCCGTTTCCATATGAGTTGGGAAATTGTGTTAGATGTAAATATAAACGGAATACAATGATTTGCAAATCCTTTTCAACCCATATTCAATTGAATGCACTACAAAGACAAGATATTTGATGTTCAAACTCATAAACTTTATTTTTTTTTTGCTAATAATAATTAACTTAGAATTTCATGGCTGCAACACGTGCCAAAGTAGTTGGGAAAAGGCATGTTCACCACTGTGTTACATGGCCTTTCCTTTAAACAACACTCAGTAAACATTTGGGAACTGAAGAATCACATTTTTTAAGCTTCTCAGGTGGAATTCTTTCCCATTCTTGCTTGATGTACAGCTTAAGTTGTTCAACAGTCCGGGGGACGCCGTTGTGGTATTTTAGGCTTCAAAATGTGCCACACATTTTCAATGGGAGACAGGTCTGGACTATAGGCAGGCCAGTCTAGTACCCGCACTCTTTTACTATGAAGCCACATTGATGTAACTGTGGCTTGGCATTGTCTTGCTGAAATAAGCAGGGGCGTCCATGGTAACGTTGCTTGGATGGCAACATATGTTGCTCCAAAACCTGTATGTACCTTTCAGCATTAATGGCGCCTTCACAGATGTGTAAATTACCCATGTCTTGGCACTGATACACCCCCATACCATCACAGATGCTGGCTTTTCAACTCTGCGCCTAAAACAATCCGGATGGTTCTTCTCCTCTTTCGTCCGGAGGACACGACGTCCACAGTTTCCAAAAACAATTTGAAATGTGGACTCGTCAGACCACAGAACACTTTTCCACTTTGTATCAGTCCATCTTAGATGAGCTCAGGCCCAGCGAAGCCGACAGCGTTTCTGGGTGTTGTTGATAAACGGTTTTCGCCTTGCATCGGAGAGTTTTAACTTGCACTTACTGATGTAGCGACCAACTGTAGTTACTGACAGTGGGTTTCTGAAGTGTTCCTGAGCCCATGTGGTGATATCCTTTACACACTGATGTCGCTTGTTGATGCAGTACAGCCTGAGGGATCGAAGGTCACGGGCTTAGCTGCTTACGAGATCCATCAGCCCGCAGACAATAGCTACATGTGCTTTGTGGACTTGGAGAAGGCATTCGACCGTGTCCCTCAAGAAGTCCTGTGAAGAGTGCTCAGAGAGTATAGGGTATCGGACTGTCTGATTGTGGCGGTCCGCTCCCTTAATGTTTATGAGTAAGGGAAGAGTGAATCGTGACAGACAGCGAGGCGTGTCCCCCCGGGACCGACCCCAAGATGGCGGCGAGGAGGCGTGGCCGGCAGTCCAACAGGGAGGCAGGGCACACGGGAGCCCGCTCCAAGATGGCGGCGAGGACGCGTGGACGACGAGCGAGCAGCGAGGCAGGGCTCGCCGGGAGCGACGCTGCTATCAGGATAAGGTGCGTGGAGCGCGCAGCTGTAGACAATGCAATCACCCTCTCGTACCGTATAAGAGGGCGACAGACGGGAACGTCGAGGAGAGAAACGGAGAAAGGAAGCGAACACAACGAGAGGCTGATGCTGAGCGAGAGCGAAAGAGGAAGACGAACACGCGAACGACAACGTGCGGCTGGAAAGCAGACGGAGGACGGAAAACCATTCATGTGCTCACGTGAGGAAAAGACAGCTGCTGAAAAGCACTCAAAATACTTTCTTATTGAAATAATGAAGAAGTCTAAACCTGCTCACCGAGATGTCGTTCTTGGGTGGTCCTGCGAACCCACCCGACAGCTTAGGACTGTCACAGTAAGATTGACAGGCGGATCGGTGCGGCATCTGCAGTGATGCGGACCCTGTATCGATCTGTAGTGGTGAAGAAGGAGCTGAGACGGAAGGCAAAGCTCTCAATTAACCTGTCGATTGAAATTCCTCTCCTCATCTATGGTCATGAGCTTTGTATCATGACCGAAAGGTCAATATCACGGGTACAAGCGGCCAAAATGAGTTTACGCCATCAGGTGGCGTGGCTCTAATTTAGAGATAAGGTGAGAAGTTCTGTCATTCGGTAGGAGCTCAGAGGAAAGCCGCTGCTCCTCTCCATAGAGAAAAAACTAATTGCGTTTTTTCTCTCCAAAATTGTGATTTGATTTGCGATTTTTATATTTTATACATAAAACTACAAAATTAACAAGTGAAGGAGGACATGTTACTTTTAGACTGCCAACATATTCTTGTCTCAATGTCCACACAGAACAATATGCAATAATGTATTTAAAAAAATATTTGGCTTTATGGATACAGACTCAAAGCTTTTGTCTACGGTACATCATGTTCTTAAACTGAAGACATTATCAATAAAATCAATACAGTGATGATAAGGTAAGGTAATCATAATATATAATACAAGTGAAGTAACCATTTAAAAATATAATAAACGTTTATTCCTCATTTACTGTAGGATTGTTTACCATGAGTTTGAGTTGAGTTTGAGTTTATTTCAAACATGCATACAATTACAATATGATGTATCACAATTTCCAGTTTCTCAATAAATTATCAATAAATTCAAAATGTTTATCATGGTTCTTCTTTTTTGTACTTGGTAAACACTTTGAGTTTGAACAGTTTCTTGAATTGGATCATATTAGTACATTTTTTGATTTCTTTACTTAATCCATTCCATAATTTAATTCCACATCTATTTGTATTTGTGTTGAACTTTCTCTTCTACTGTTACCGAATAGCATTATTTTAGTTTTACTGAGGTTTTACGGATAGTCTGCTTTTGTCAAACCATCTCTTTAATTTGTTAATTTAAATAAACACACATACAAAATTAAATGGACTCATTTTTGTAACCTAATAGATATTTAACATCTTAAAGTGCATTTAAAGTGCTTTTTTTTCTCAGTTAGAAATATGGGGTCGGACGTTGTCTTTTTGTTTATTGCTATCATGTGATCACGGCTGAAATATTCCCACAACAGGACCTTTGAATTTATAATCGTATGGTTTTTCCTCCTAAATTTGTGTTACTTTATTATTGGCGAGTCGCAGGGTTCTCGGTACTGTGAGTGTGTTGGCGGCAGCCGCCGAGACAAAGATTGTGAATGACTGAAAAGAGGCGTCACTCTGTTCAGTTAATTCAACTGTTAAACAACCATGCTTTCTGTTTGAAGCGAGACACAAACGCAGGGCTAAACAATTCTGATTGGGGAACATGGCTGTCACTCAAACGCCCGTGATGGCGGAGAAGAAAAAACCTCAGCCTCTTGTGGTTTTCTACCGCATTAAAAAAAAAACTCGTCGATTCGATTTCGATTATTCGTGCAGCCCTACTTTGGGCATACGGAAACGGGGCTAACAGTGATGCATGTGGACATGTACCACTGCCTTGGTGGACCCCTGTTAGGCCTCGGTTAATAACAAATTCTGCTCGAAAATATATTGATCTACAAATTATTGCTGAAATATTCCCACACTGGTGCGGTGGGATTTTGTTTTGCGATCGTTGTGTCCATGTTAGCTGCGACATGCTAACTAGTTGCGCTGCGTGATGCTAACGGACCAGCCGCCCCGCAAAGAGTCACCGACCAGAGAGCAGACCCAACATAACCCACGGTAAACGGTCAACCCAGGCACTGCCTGCGAGACTGGCCCGTAGGGCTGCTTTGAGTGAGCGACATACTTGCAAACCCTCCCGAATTTTTTGGGAGACTCCCGAATTTCAGTGCCTCTCCCGAAAATCTCCCGGGGCAACCATTCTCCCGAATTTTTCCCGATTTCCAGCCGGACCTGAGTGAGGACAGCCTGTCGTCACGTCCGCTTTTCCTCCACATAAACAGCGTGCCGGCCCAGTCACGTTATAACATCTACGGCTTTTGGAGCTCAGTGCGCAACTGCACACACAACAAGAAGGAGACTATTATATATGTCTCCGTTCTCCATAGGTTTATCTATAATAACCCATAAAGTAGGCAGGCACGGAGCTATTTCTCAGCGTGTGTTTATTCCAGCCCGCACGTTAATACACTGACACACAACATCCGGATTCCCATCATGCATTGCTTCAAAACTACGGCAAGTAGTAATGTCCAAAAACATAACGGAGACGAAGCAGAAGAATGAAGAAGAGACAGTCATGGCAACGACGAGTAAGAAGAAGTACGCTTGCAAGTTCTAAAATGATTGGAAACAAAAATATCAGTTCATCCAGGACAGGGAAGGGGTATGCTAGGGAGAGATGGAAGATTCCAGACTCTGGTGCATTTGATGAAGGCACTTTTGTGCGTGCCACACAGCAATGCATCATCAGAGAGGGTGTTCAGCATGGTTAGAAAGATAGTGACTGAGAATAGAACGAGGATGGACAATTCAACCCTAAACTCACTCCTTTCCTGCAAATTAAATTCCACAGATGCTGCCCATACCTGTGCTCCTTCAAAGGCTATGCTACTGGCTGCAAAGCATTGCACTTTCAAATACAACAATGAGTAGAGGAGTGTTATGTGTGTGTATGGGAAGCAACATCAGCACAGATGGAGGAGCTGATAAAGATGGCGGGCTGCGCATCAGCAAAGCAAGACATGCCTTTAGTACTCTTTGACCTGTATGGCTCTCTTCCCAGCTCTCCAGAAACACCAAAATCAGAATCTTCAATACAAATGTAAAATATGTCCTTCTTTATGGCTGTGAAACCTGGAAAACCACCAAATCAATCATCAATAAACTACTGGTGTTTATAACAACTGTCTCAGGTACATACTGAGGATTTGGTGGCCCAACAATATATCAAATGTAGACCTGTGGAGATGCATGAACCAAGAGCAAATTCAAAATTAAATCAAAAGCAGAAAGTGGAGATGGATCGGCCATACACTTAGGAAGGATCCGAGAAACATAGCAAGACAAGCCCTGGAATATAATCCTCAAGGCAAGAGGAAGCCAGGGAGACCAAAATCCAACTGGAGGCGGTCCACTCACAATGAACTGACCAAGATGGGGACCTCCTGTCAAGAAGCGAAGACCATCGCGCAGAAGAGAGTGAGGTGGAGATCCATGGTAGACGCCCTATGCTCCCAAGGGGGCCAAGAGGATTAAGTCAAGTAAGACTTTGAAACCGAAATGCCGCGGTATCTACAAAACCGTTACACTCCTAATACTTAGTAGTGTGTACTTGTTGTAACGGGTTACCGCATATTTTTATCCGGTCTGTGGCTCGTAAATTGAAACGTTCGTACAATGAGAAGTTCGTAAATCGAAGTTACACTGTGTGTTTTGCTTTTCATGTTTTTTGCTCATGTTATGTTTCTTCAACAAGAACTTTTCTCTCTGGCACTCATCGAGAGTGGACACTCCCCTTCCCTCTCCCTTATGTCTCCTGCTTGCTTCTTTATCTTGTCTTAACTTTCTTGTTGCCTCTTTTTGCACTGCTCTCCAAATCTAAACATTGGAACTATTTAACTGGCCTCAACGAAATTGACAAGATCTTGGGGTTGGGGGAACCTGCTGTTGTGACGAAGCAGTTGTTGCTGGACACACGACGGACTCTTGGGAGAAGAAGGAGTGCCGCGTGCCTGGCGACCCTTTTTTGTCGAGGACGTGAAGATATCCACCTATTCGGAATTATGACAACAGGACATCTGCTAATTGGAGTAAGCATTGCTCTGGTTTGTCGACAAATTGGAAGTTGCTGGCAGTCTTCAAAGTACCCCAAAGCTGCCACAAAGGATTGGAGGTTGCGGAAAGAACTGTGGACACTTGTGATTTTGGATCACATCGGACTGTCTGCCCCGCAGTTTTTGAGGACCAGTCATAGACAATTTAGAGTGAAAAGCAAATTTTATTTTCACTCGCATAAAACATTCTAACTTGGATTGTTTCCCTGGCTTCGAGACTCTCCCGAAGGATAGTGCACCGAAGACACAACAAACTCCCTTCTTGTCTAATGGACACACACCTGTTGTTGTTGACTTTGGACTGACTGGCAAGAACACCAAGGCCGCGGAAGCAGAGACACAATACGGGCTTACACACACACTTGCAAACACAAAAATATACGCCACACACACATACCCCACCCCCAATCCAACGCCCTCAACGTAAATCCCATAGGGGTGATGAATGGATGGTCAGTGCCTGAGAGCTGCGGCCTACCATCATAACCTCGCCTTTCCCTCTGTTGCTAGATATCTCGAGATGTACGTTGTAATATGTATATGTGCTTTGCTATGGAGGCTTTTTCCCACTCCAGACTAGGCCCCCTTAGGAGCCCAGTCTGAATTGTATTTTTTTACTCATCCTTCCTCAGCGTTTTTACCTTTTTCCCAGCTTTTACGGGGCGCCTTGTGGCGACCCATCAGCGTTCCTGTTCTGTAACCCTGTAGATTGTTTGCTTGTCTAATCTTGAACGGGTTTGTGCTGAAAACAAAGTTTCGTTGTACTTGTGCAATGACAATAAAGATCTACCTACCATTGCCAGTTAAGCAAATGCAAAAATGCAATACTAATTACACGATATGATCTGGCTCCATTGTTCCCGCATGAGATTGCTCCTCCAACCAGACAATGATAATAATCACCAACTAGTGTCATACAAATAAAAAGAATACTTGAAAAAAGCTACACAGAATAAAGGAGACCGAACAGTACAGTGAAGACTACTGCAAGACTTGACGATTTCAACTTTGAACTTGTCTTGGGTCTTACGAGGTGAGCTGAGGTCGTGCCGTGCGGCGTGAGGGGCAGTGCAGGCACAGGTGAGCAGCCCTAAGCAGCCTGCAGGGCTCATGGCTGCTGCTGATGATGCTGACTGTGCTTGAGCTGCAAATCCCAATCAAGGGGATTTATGATGGAGGGCATTACTGCAGCTTTAACACACAGGTGCGGGGCATGTGTGGAGCAGACATGACACACACGTGCTCTCATGGAACCTGGGTACTTTTCCTCCACCGATGCGCTTCGATTGCCAAGAAGAATTTGAACAATGTCAACTTCCTGTTCACGTAGCAGGACTGATGACTATCATTTGTATCTGATGTGTCCGCTCACGCAACTCATCATTCTTCTACTTTCATGCGTCACTCATTGCACACTTGGCATTAGGGGCACTGGGTTCACTGCCCCAATCGTTTGATTATGTTTCTATCTAATACAGAGCACTGATTCAATTGCATTATTAATAAACACACAGTTTACCTGTAAAAATGTGTCAAAACATGCACACTTATTGTGTTGCCAGTACTGCTACTTTTCTATCAAATATACCACACAATGGCGCTGTTCTTAAACTTACTTTAATTTTCTCACTGAGCTCTACGAGACTTTAGTGTGTATAACTTTTTGCTAGCATGCATTTTTGAGCACAACCTTTGGGGCAGCACAAATGTCATTTACGAACTACAAATACAGTAAGCCCTATGAACTCTGCCTAGCAACAAGTGCGATATCGATATATCGCGGGTTTGTCTCTGTGCGATATAGAAAATGACTATATAGTGATATTCGAGTATACGTTCTCACGCAGTTGCTTTTAGCTGCAGGCATTACACTACAGGCTTTTTTCACTCTTTCTTGTCTCTCCTTCTCACAGACAGCAAGCGCACCTTCTTACATACGTCAAATACGTATACGCCCTCTCGGAGCAGAGAGGTAGCAGCATGGGTAACGTTAGCTGTGGTGCGAGTGGTAATACAAAGAGAAAGAAGGTGCGAATCTGGTAACAAATGAAGGAAGAATTAATTCCCAAGAAAAACAGCACAGGGTCCATCGTCTGGCGGTGGTTTGGCTTCAAGCGGGAATATGTCGAACAGACAACCGTAATTTGTCAAGTGTGGGGCATAAACGTTGCTACAAAAAGTAGCATTACTGCTAATATGTAGCATCATTTGAAAAGTCACCCGCTAGAGAATGAAGAGTGCTTACTCCGCATGACAACATCTCCGTTCGGTGCCACACCAACAAAATGCCGAGGCAACCATTTCCAGATCAACACCTTATGAGAAAAATAGTGAACAACAGAAGGAGATTACGTCCGCAGGAACCTACCACATAGCGATTTAATTTCCTATTATGCAGCTCATTTTTTTTTGACAGTTATTGAAATATCTTGTGTGATATCATGCACAAAATTGCACTTTATTTGTTTAAAACTATTGTAGTGGCGTTCTGTACATAAAGTGCACTTTAATTTAGTGTGGTTTTGATATGTCATCTTAGTGACATCATGCACAAAAGTGCACTCATAGCTTGTTTTAAAAGTCTCTGACAATTTTGCACTTTCTGTTTTGGAAATGACATGAATGTTTGTGCCACTGCTTAATAACTGTTTAATAAATACAGTTTTGGTAAATTGACTTAGTTGTGATTTCTCTCTCTGCATGAAAGTTTAAAATGAGCATATATGAATGCAGTATGAACAAGAATGTTTTAATGTAGACACATAGAATCATCATACTGCTGTGATTATATGCATCAATTGTTTATTCAAGGCTAAGGCAAAATATCGAGATATATATCGTGTATCGTGACATGGCCTAAAAATATCGAGATATTTAAAAAAGGCCATATCGCCCAGCCCTACATGTACATGACCAAGAAAAATGATCTCTTTAACCATCGGGGCACATTTGATTTTAATTATCTTAAGTTTTTAAAAAGGCGTAAAAACATTTTGGTTTTATTCCCCCCCCCCCCTTTTTTTTGCATAACTTTGTTAAAATACAGTCCTATACAAAAATATTAATCGTGTAATGTTTTTGTATTATATTATTTCAAAGGCATTGTGCTCAAATAATGTCACAGGTTTGAATTCCCAAAACACTAACAACATACTCAGGTTATGCAAATGTATACTGGGACATAATTTGATCAATAGGTTAAAAACAAACTAACATATTTTAGTACGTTTGCCTCGGGCTGTAATCGATTGAGATTTAAAGATGATGTTTGCAACTTCCTTACAGTAATATTTTCCAAAACAAAAAAATCTAACACCACCACCACAGGCTATCTTATGTTATCATTAGTGGTTTAACAGAACATATATGTTTGACATTTGTCTATATTTTTCACAGTTAAAGTTTATGGAATAAAATGTATTTTACAGCTGTCCCTCACCCAGTCTCATCAGGGAGCGCGTGCACACGTACAAAAGCAGTACAAGAGAAGTACCCAACAATTTGCAGTCATGTTGTTATGATAGAATATACATTCAATGACAGCTAACGCCAGCTATCCAAATTGCTATAATTAGCTAACAACAGCTGAAGCTAATCCTGTGTTACGAACGTACGTCATTACGTATGAGAAGCTGGAAGAGGGCGGGATATAATGTGTAAAATACATTGGAAAGTTGGCGCCCTCTAGGCATCTGTGTAAATGTTGCAAACAGTCCCTTTCAGCAAAAAAAAAAAAAAAAAAAAAAAAGTTTTTTATGCCCTTTGAAAAAAGAAGGACTTAGGGGACTGCAGCCCCTTCCCAAGGTTCCTTCTTTTTCCTTTTTTTTAGTTTTTCCTTGCCCGGATGAGGCACTTGTGATTAAGGGCTATATAAATGAATAGTAATTGATTAATTATATGTCTTGTTTGGCTTTGGGATATTGTTGAATAACTGCCAGTGTATCGTATACCTGCGAAAGAACTGTAAATTGAAATTGTAAAATTCAACATAAAATTTACAATTTAACATAAAAAAATCCATATATAATAGAAAATAAAATGTACGGCCAAAATACAGCAAACATTTACTTAAAGGGCAAAAAAGTCAGCCTTTGTCCCTGAGGGTTAGCCAAAGTTGTGTTTTGCAAGTTAGTTATCATTTTGGTGTTATTTGTATGGTGTAGACCATTTCTGCTATTGCAATGTTGGAGGATATGTGGATAGAAATGACAAAAATAAACACACACGCCAATGTGTGCCAACTTGCAGCTTACCCTGTCGCTGAGCCTTATCTCTGGATGCTGAAGTATTAAACTCCAGTCGCCATTTGATTGCATTGCTGGTTTTTTTCGCTGTCCTCTGTGACCTATGGGATGAAGTTTATAGATTTGAACAAATAGAAATTAAAAACATGAATACAAAATGTTTTTTAGCCCTTTGAAAAATTAAGGACTTATACAGGTAAAACTAAAAAAAAAAAAAAATACTGTGCATAGGTTTGTTTATTCCAGCAATTAACAAAATGAAACTAATATACGAGATAGGCTTATAACATGCAACTCAAGATATTTCAAGACTTATTTTGACATTATTTCAATGATTATGGTTTACAGCTTATGAAAACTTTTAATTGAAAATCTCTGAATATTTTGGGTTTTCAAAAATCTGTAAACCGTGATCATGAACATTATAACACAAGCCAGACATATTTCACTTCGCATGTAATAAGTTTATATCACATATTAGTTTCACATTTGGACTGTGCACAATGGACTTTTGCAAGATATTCAATTATTTTTACTTTCATCCATGAGTCATGTATAATGGAGTAACAACACCTTTTCAGTGTCTCTAGGTGTTGAAAACTGTTTGACTACAAAAAACGATGGCCATTTGTGAAGAAAAATCCATAAACTAGCCGCACCATTTTGTAAGCCACAGGGTGTAAAGTGTAGGAAAAAAGTAGCGGCTTATAGCCCAGAAAAAAATGGTATTCAAACACAGTAATTGCTTTATCCTTGATTTATGATTTCAAAGCAAATTATTTAAATTAATATGCAATTGTGTGATAAAATAAGGCAATAATCATGAGTCAATTAAACAATATTTTACATATACTGTATACTGACTGGAACAAGCGAGTTTAACAGCTCTGGCCTAAGCTGTGTTTCGCTAGCTAGTTAGCATTTAGGGGTTATTTGTATTGACGTAAACGATTTCTACCCATCTTTCGGGGTCGCGGAGGGGTTTCTGGGCGTGTTGGAACCTGCGAATTGTGTTGTAGTAATATTCGAGGATAAATAGCTAGAAATGACAAAAATAAACAAACATGCTAATGTTAACTAACTCTGGATGCTGAGGTTGTAGACTTCAGTCGCTGCCCTCAGTGACCTATTGGATGAAATTTGTCTAACTTAAGTCACATAGAAATGCATCTATAGAAGGTACGTTACTTTATATTATCCTCCATTGTTTGTTAGCTCAAGATACGTTACTTTATATTATCCTTCTTTGTTTGTTAGCTCACACTTCTGGTTTGGATTGATGCGTTCAATGCAGCTCGTTGTTTGCGATTGCGGTGACACTGCAGTATTTTGAAGTGGCGTTCAGTGGAGCTCGGTTTCTTTCCGTTTCTAGTGGTACTGTTTTGAAGTGGCGACGATGGGGAAAGTGGCAATATAAAAAAAATAAGTGACCATTTCTCTCTTCTTCTTTTTTTTTGCAGTTTGATGGCTATAGAAGAAACAGCATGGGCGTGTATAGAAAGCGTAAGTAACACCTTTCATTCCAATCGAGCAACTTGTTATATAAAAGTTACCACGGGAAGTTGAATTAAATAAATAAAACAATGAAAGGAGTCTGCTCTCATGTGTCCGACAGACTCCAGCGCCAGTAACGGCACATGCAGCGCGGAGCCCACCTTACCGCCCCTCAGCCCCGTGGAGGTGAAGGCGGCCTCCACCATTCAGACCCATTTCAGAAAGTTCCAGCAGAAGAAGCAAAAGAACGGCAAGTAGATGCACGAAGAAAGATGGTGCAGCCATGTTGGACGTGGCCCATTTCATACTCGATACTTTATTAAAGCTAATAACTTAGCTTAGCATGGTGATATTTGATAAAAGCACCCTATCATTATGTTGTAATTTCCCAGGAATGTAGGCTCATACAACTTATTTGTCTTTGTCAACCACACAACAACCCAAATGTGCGTCTTCACGTCACTTCCCTATCTCTCACCGGAAGTCCCGACCAAAGTCATTGGCTAACACCCCGTAGCCAGCTGCCACAATATATGCGTCATATTACTGTAAATCTGATGTATTGTCTGTTGCTTTGAAAATATCATACTCAAAAGTGAATTATGTTTCCCAAATAAATGCAGAAAATGATGACTTTAACTGTTTCAACGAAGCCTGCTGTGTGAAAGAATATTTTGTTTGCAGTATAGCCCCCTCTAGCGGTAAGGCCCTGGTGTTACAGCTTGTTTTCTTTTCAATGTACATAAACAACATGGTTATTTTGATACTTTTGGTGTATGCATTTCTTGTCAGACAGGTCAAACAAAGGTCGTTCAGCTGCATATATGTCACTATCCAGAACAATAATTAAAAAAAAAATTCACAATATTTTCTTGACAAAAGTCAACGACAAGTACCACTGTAGTTGCCTTTAATGGATTACTGTACCTTTTGGGCCCTGGAAAATTCTTTAAAAAGTTAGTCCAGTGAGTATTTTAAGTAGAGATGCCATAATTTAGGCCGATAAATGCTTTAAAATGTAATATCGGAAATTATTGGTATCCATCCATCCATCCATTTTCTACCGCTTATTCCTTCGTTTTTTTAAATTATCGGTATCGTTTTTTTTGTTTTTAATTAAATCAACGTAAAAAACACAAGATACACTTACAATTAGTGCACCAACCCAAAAAAACCTCCCTCCCCCATTCACACTCATTCACACAAAAGGGTTGTTTCTTTCTGTTATTAATATTCTGGTTCCTACATTATATATCAATATATATCAATACAGTCTGCAAGGGATACAGTCCGTAAGCACACATGATTGTGCGTGCTGCTTTTTCACTAATAGTACCTTTAACAGTTAATTTTATTAATTTTCATTAATTACTATTTTCTATGTAACTGTTTTTATATTGTTGGACTTTCTTTTTTATTCAAGAAAATGTTTTTAATTTATTTATCTTGTTTTATTACATTTTTTTTTAAAAAGGACCTTATCTTGACATACCTGGTTGTCCAAATTAGGCATAATAATGTGTTAATTCCACGACTATATATATCGGTATCGGTTGGTATTGGTATCGGTAATTAAGAGTTGGACAATATCGGAATATCGGCAAAAAGCCATTATCGGACATCCCTAATTTTAAGTAATAATTTGTGTTTAAACTGCATGAAGTGAACGGATACCTTGACATGAGGGTTGTCGCCATCTAGTGGTTGATAAAGGAAAAGCCACAAAACTAAAAGGAACATTTTTAACTTGCCATGGTAATTCAACTGCAATTTATATACTTTTTAATGGGATTTAAAAATTAAATGTACAAAATAATTAATTAAAATTGATTACATTTACACTTTACATGTCCAGTAAATTCTTAATAATTATTTGCATTAAAAGTGAGCATTTGCAAAGTACCTTTGATAATACATCCATGGAACGCATATAAGACGTTTTAAAAGAAATGTACATTAAATTATACATGCATGGCCCCTTCCCTGGTATAAAAAGTATTTGGTATTAACCTGCAAAGACACAACACAATAAACAATATCATCACAGTTCATACAAAGATAGCTTTATTGCACAAGGTGTCGAGTCCTTTTTTCAAAAATGCTTTTTCCTTTATTTTCATAGAAAAAAGAAAATGTCGAGTTAAACACAAGCAGTTGCAAATCGAAGCAAACGTTTGCCCGTCAGATTTAAATTAAGGAGCACGTTTTTTTTTTTGCGTTTTTGTTTTCATCAACCCTCTATTTCGGCATTTGCCACGCACCGGCATCAGAACATGCAAATGCTTCTGTCCTCAAGTGGGTTTCCAAACCAAACAACTGGTGACAAAGTAAAAAATAAATAAAGTAATGCAACTAAAATATCTTGCAAAATAAAAAATTTAGTTTTAGTTGTGCCAGGTCCACTCTGACATATTTCAGTAAATCAAGATAAAGCAATTTCTGTATAATTTCTGTATATATTTTTTAAAAGTTATTTTTTTTATTTTTTTTTAAGTCCTCTGCTGTTTCATTACAATAACTTCTGTTTACAGTTTACATTGTGCCCTGGTTTCTAGTGAAGATGTTGAAAATAGTACTCATTTATACAAAAACACTTTCCTATGTACACAAGTTTTCGAGTATGGAATAGAAATGATGCTGTATGGGAGAGCGAGGAGGGTCTCTGATTGGGGAAACAATTAGAGAATACAATTGTTGTTAAAAGTGTGGACACATTTCCAACAGCCACCAAAAAAAAAAAGTAAAAACAAATAAAAAGATGAAGTTTTGATGAGCAACACCATAAAATAAAAAGAATCATAAGCCAGAGGTGTCTAAACACATGAAATAAATCAGATGACATTATACATGTGATATCTTTTTGGAATTTTTTTAAGGCAAAATTATGTATTCAAAGACAAAGCTTTGTGGTGAATATCTCAAACTGGGCCACATTTTGGACACCCCAAAATACTGTGGTGTGTTTTTCCTACTAAAACTCAAAGGCTCCCCCTGCTGTTTAGACATGTAAATACTTTCAAGCCACTGTGGCCAAAAGTTGGACAGATGTTTGCATCTTTATATACATATATATATATATATATATATATATATATATATACATACATATATATAAACATATATACACAAACATATATGTATATACTGTATACACACACACACACAGCCACACACACACACACACACACACACATATTCAGCTTGTATATATATAAACATATATGCATATATATGTATGAACATATATCCACATATATATAAACATATATATATATATATATATATATATATATGAACATATATACACATACATATATATATATTTATACACATATATATAAACATATATACATACACGTACATATATATATATGAACATATATACACATATATATATATGAACATATATACACATACATATATGAACATATATACACATATATATATATATATATATATATATATATAAACATATATACATACACATATAAATACACATACATAAATACTGTATATATCTTTATATACATACATATACAGATACATACACATATATATATATATATATATATATATATACATACATACATATATAATTACAGTATATATATATATATATATATATATATATATATATATATACATACATACATATATAATTACAGTATATATATATATATACACATGTATATATATATACACACATACTGTATACAGTATATATGTGAACATATAAACACATATATATATCTTTATACACATACATATAAACATATATACATACACATACATATATATATATATATCTTTATATACATACATATACAGATACATACATATATAGATACATATACATATATAAATACAGTATATATACATGTATATATATACACATATATACATACATATATACATTTATATATCTATCTATCTATCTATCTATATATATATATCTATATATATATATATATATATATATAAACATATATCGATAGATATATAATTTTGTTTTTCCAGAAACAATTATATTTTTCATGTAGGGTATACAGTGATTAAGACCAAAGTGTCTTTGCAATTCTCTAAACAATGTAATGACCCGATGTCCATGAATGCACCCCGCGTTCTTGCCTGTGCTATGAGCTTGCTGAACCATTTTTCTTTTAGGAAAAATACTGATCATCATGTATTTTTTTAACATGTAAATCTGCCTGTACTGTATACACGTCTAAAGCCTGCCTATAAAACGACCCATTCTAAGTTGTTTTGGGGGAAATCAGGATTAAATTAGGGTCAGTACAGTACATAATAATACTATTTTCTGTTTCAAACGCGTTTTTCAAATACTTATAATTACGAGTGGTGCTTTAATACATTTGTTACGCACTAGTTTTATGTTTTAATTATTGAATGTTTCACTAGCAGGCAGAACCAGCAAAAGTAACACAGGGCCGCTGCTGTGTAGGGATGGGGACCTTTCACATCTGGAATCAATACGGTACCAATTCCTGGGACCTGGGAAGCCATACCGGTGCCATTTTTTGGCGCTTGAAAATGTGTTTGTAATAATAAATGTAAAATTGTTTATTACCAACATCTTTGTTTTATTTAACAGTGAGCTGATTCTAACTGTGCTGTCCAGTTAGTACATCTTGTTTTCTTAAACTTCTGAGCCTCATTTGCACGTACTATGTACCAGATTTTGCATGCAGTTGCAATTCCAAAACGTGAGATGGCAGTAGTCTATCAGCTACGGTGTGTTGTTTAGCTTAGAAGCAGTCTTTGCCATTAAGGTGAATGTGTCATTCTTGTCGGTGTTGAAATCGCCATGTAAAATCGCTAATGCTAGTCAGTAGCATGTCTATGGCAAATCTAATGTAAATTAGCATTGAGCTTCACTGATTGATTGAGACTTTTATTAGTAGATTGCACAGTACAGTACATATCCCGTACAACTGACCACTAAATGGTAACACCCGAATACGTTTTTCAACTTGTTTAAGTCGGGGTCCACGTTAATCAATTCATGGTACATAGCATATTATAAAAGGTGGAGCCTTACTTTTTCTATCAGGCATACTTGCTTTGATGACATTGAAAATTGCAACATTACCTCGAGGCAGTCTGGCTGAGTCCGCTATCGCTAATGCTACTCAGCATCGAGCAAGCACATTTTGAAACACGGAGGCCTACTTTTTCAATCAGATATACTTGCTTTGTTGCCATGGACAATCGCAACATCACCCAGAAGTCTGGCTGAGTCCGCTAATTGTACTTCTAGAGTGCTTGTTTCCCCGCCAAGTGCTGGAGCCAGTGTCGAGGGTGCAACCGGACGTGACGTCACGTGCAATAAAGGTATCAAAATATGCCACTGTTTAATTTGACATGAATCGACACCGGATAGTAAAAGTACTGAATTCGGTACTGTGGAGAATGCATATATGTTTAAGAGTTATTTCTTTATTCATAGTCATGTTTAAATCAGGTAGTATTTTTCCATTTATACTCTTTATGCTTGTCTCTTTGTGTCCGCAGATGTCTGTGTAGCGTCTTGAGGTGTTGGAATGTGGGAGTTGGAGAACTCCCTGTTTACTGTATTAGAACAATGAGACTGTATTCCTTTCTGGACAGGGTGGGGGCTGTTTTTGTATGCAATAAATTGTCTCTTCCCGTTTGAATGTCAGACCACTTCGAGATGCCGGTGTGGCCGCATTTGTGTGGACTGGTCTCCTAAAGCTTTAGTAAAAACTTGATACTATTCCTATTCTGTCTTGATGGTCCTTCTTACTCAGCACATATGTCATCTAAAGAACTTGGGATTGACCAGTGACTTTAATTCCCTGAGAGGAAGACTGGTCAGACGCAACAGCACCCATCGCTTGCTTTGATGACATTGAAATGTGTAACATTACCTAGAGGCAGTCTGGCTGAGTCCACTATCGCTAATGCTAATCAGGAAAATGTCTATGGCAAATCCAATGTAAATTAGCATCGAGCAGGCACATTTTGAAACGCGGAGGCCTAGTTTTTCAATCAGGCGTACTTGCTTTGTTGGCATGGACAATCGCAACATCACCTAGAGGCATTCAGGCTGAGTCCGCTATTAGTACTGCTAGAGTGCTTGTTTCCCCGCCGAGTGCTGGAGCCGGTGTCGAGGGTGCAACCGGACGTGACTGTTTAATTTGACATGAATCGACACCCGGTAGTAAAAGTACTGAATCCGGTACCCATCCCTACTGCTGTGGACTTTTGTTTTTTTAAAAGCAAGATGTTAATAGTAGAGGCCAAAATGTTGTCTTGTCAAGTGTGGAATCATAAAGAGAAACCTGAAGTGTGTCTCTGTCAGGTGAGTTGGTGAAAACACCTTCAGAAGGTACAATACGACATTTTACAACAGGCTCACTCACTTACTTACTTACTGTACGCTTGTTTGGACTCTTTTCTGTCTTTTTCAACACCAAGCTTCATTTCTACCTAGCAACACAATCTCACACTACAACCAAACTGTGCTTTTTTGTTTTTTCCACTTTCAGAAAATGACATATATCCTTTTCCTTCGCCTTGACGCTTGTGCTACCCGTTAAAAGTTCTTCCTTCTTTCTCTCTCTCTCTCTCTCTGAGCGATTGTCTTGTGTGATCTTTTCTAATATATTTTCAATTAAAATGGTTTTAATAGTTCTCAATAGTCATATATTTGCTATATATATATGAATAGAAATATATATATGTACATATAGGTTTTTTCCCTCTCTCTTAAAAACAAACGTATCTGTTTCTAATGCGAGAGCCCTGATATTTACGTTTGATCGTTGCAAAACATTTGGAACAACTCTGGGTTTTTTTTGGACTGATTTTTTGCTATGGGAGTAAGCTTTGGGAGTAAATGGTGAAAAATAAATGAATAAACAGAAGACGTACAGTGCCATGCGTAAAGCTAAAACTCCTGCGTTAAATATCACATTTTCTTCACCGACAACATTCCATCAGTCTGCTTATGAAGTTAGAATTGATCTGGCTTTACATATCTGCATTTTTTGCCCGTGGTCAGTCACAGTAATGCTGTATGGATGTGATGCAGGTGTAGAAAGTGTGAGAAAAGGAGTTAAGCACAGAGTTACGATTATGACCCAGAGTCTCACGTGTTTAAAAACAGACAGCAAAATTCCCTTCCTTTTGTTCAGTGAACTTTCCTTACATTTGGGCAAATACGCCCCGTCCAGGGTGCAACATGGCGCTGTGTGTTAAGTTGTTTGGACGCTGGCCTGAGAACGCAGCATATAGTGGTACCTCGGTTTTGTATGCCCCGCTTTGGTCTTAGGAAAAAAAAGTTTGCCCAGGTTTTTGTACACCATCTTAGTTATTGTACGGCCCAACATTGCACCGAATAAACGAGCCTGTTTGCCCGTGTATCATTCAGTGGAATTAGGTAACTCAAAAATAATCAGTCCCTCAAGGATTGTGCGATGTTGCAGTTGCGTCAAATCACTTTGCATAATTCCCGCACATTTAGGCCGATCAAATTTGTCTTTGAGCAGCACTCAAACGAGCATGTCTAATCAATACTTTATTTGTGTAGACAAAACAGAAAGAGCAAAGTGCAACAATATATTAGCTCTTTATCTTTACACAACTGTCATCCTCATGAGTACCTCAGACCTACTTCCAGTTCCTGTCTATGGCGCTAATATATATATATATATATATATATATATATACACATACATACATACGTACGTACATATATATACATATATACATACATACATACATACATACGTATGTATATATATATATACGTGTACATATATATATATATACGTATACATACATATATATATACATACACATACATACATATATATATATATATAAATATATATATACATATATATATATAAATATATATATACATATATATATATATATATATACATACATGTATATATATATACATACATGTATATATATATATATATGTATCTGTATATGTATATATATATACACATATATATATGTATATATATATATATATATACATATATATGTATGTGTATATATATATATATATATATATATATATATATATATATATATATATACGTATATATATATACATGTATATACGTACAGTACATATATACACGTATATAATATATAATAATATTATATACAATATAATATAATATAATATAATATATATATATATATATATATATATATATATATTGCGCTCTACCCGGGTATTGAGCACTGTATAACGGATAAACCACAGTAACCTCGTCTATATATATATATATATATATATATATATATATATATATATATATATGTATATCCATCCATCCATCCATTTTCTACAGCTTATTCCCTTCGGGGTCGCGGGGGGCGCTGGAGCCTATCTCAGCTACAATCGGGCGGAAGGCGGGGTACATATACATATATATATAAATATATATATATATATATATATATACACATACATACATAGATAGTGTGAACATTTACCTTCTAGTCTACATGTATGTATATATCCAAGCTTTCTTTATATAGGGTAAGGCAATTAAGAACATCTTTTGATTTGCAATGGTGACCTTTAGCATTTACATGTTAAAGATGTTGAAGTATGACGATAATTTCCCATAATCTCTCATTTACCAACAAACATTACTGCTATAGATTGCTCTCTACAGTTAAATGCTCTTTGGAGTAAATGAGTTGGAACATAAATGAATGTTTAAGATGGACAAACACTTTTCAAGGGTAAAATAATCATGGGGAAGGTCTGCATCTTTTGGACGACAGCGGACAATAAAGGAGCTTTTGGTGGAGATTCTTACTGTAATTTTGAAAAATTATTACTATTGTTAGGTATAAATATTCAAAAAATACAGTCATTTGACAATGAGCTTTACATTTATGCTTTCACTGCCATCCAGTGTGTCCTTTAAGTCTGTGTGGTAAAAATAAACAAGTAAAACATCAATACAATATTTGTTTTTCTAATTGTTGTTGAAATCCTCTGCTTTTTCAGGGTTAGGTTACAAGGAACACTTAAAACACTGATAACAAGTTTATCAAATCACAAGTTGATTTAATGCTATTGAAAAAACAAGACTCAAATCGCAAATTTTAACAGAACTTTCAAAAAAAGCTGCCGCAAATTCAGGCATGCAGCAGGCTGCAGCAATTACCAAAAAAAAAAAAAAGCCCACAAAACCCTGGAGGGACTGAATAACCTCTGTGTTGGCGAGCTGGTCTTTTTTTTGTTATTAATACACTACGTAAGTCTGTTGATAGTTAGGTAAAAGACGTACCTTTTTTATCAGGCTTTTTACTGATCATGTTAAACCTGTTTCCTCATTTTCATGGTTAGATTTTAATCTATTATATTTATTGCTATTATTACTACCATTATTCTCTCAATGTTGTTTTATCCATTCATCGATGTATAATCCATTTATTATTTAATATAATTTTTTTAGAAATAATTGTAAATGTTTTATACTATTTTTTAGATGGAGTTAATTTTAGTTATTTTTCAGTGTGGATGGTGGCGTTTTTCCTCCGTGCCATGTTATGTTATTGTCAATAGTGCTGTGTGTGCGTTTTCTTCTCTTCCCTTCTCTTATTTCTGCTGTGAAGCACTTTGTGTTGCCACTTGCCTGTGCATGAGACGTGCTATATAAATAAAGTTGAACAAAACAACAACTCCCAACCAGGAAGTAATTATCCCCCAGTTCCTTCTATGACATCATCACTGACTGACTCTGTAGTTCTTTGCTGACCAGTCTTTTTTTTACTGAGTACTATTGTAAAAAAAAAAGCCATTGCGGGGCCAAAGAAAGTCATTCCAAATCACTGTATGCCAAAAAAGCCCGCCATGAGAACAGTTTCTTCCCCTAGGCTATAAACGCTGTAAAATAACCTCTGGAACTACTCTGTCACTATGAATGTACTAACTCACGTGTCAGAATAATTGTATCTAAGTTATCACAAAACGTTGTGTTACATTGAGTTCAGCTCGCCCTGCGAGAGGCCAAAAGCTCTTGTAAGAGCTTGTAAAACTCCACTGTGTAGGATGGGAAGCGACATGAAGGAGTCGGTTTCTTTCTTCTATTGTAATCCACGGGAAGATTTTGTCTTGACCCGAGATCTACAAAGCTGAGAGGGTGCCTGACTCCCCTCCAGGCACCTTTTCTTTGAACAGTTTTGTGACCAAAGGCAGCGGCTGTTTACGACCCCCTTCCTTTAGAAACAGCTGTTGCCATGTAATCAGGGAAAGTCCAAATAAAAGAGGAGGCGTACAATCTTTCGTCAAAGCGTGGGACGACACTGTGCAAGCTTACAGTGTCTATGCGTTTCTCCTCAATTGAGCTAAATTGAATTCTGTCTCTGAGTAATTCCTTGCTTCTTGTCTTGTTTAATATATGTCATCAGTATTTGTACCTGGCATCATGCTCACCTCATCATCTTTTTGCTTTGCTCTATTCACCACTGCACTATTAATAGCCTAGCACACATTTGTTTAAGTACTTGTTCATTGTTTTAGTTCATCATTTATATTATATTTGTTTTACATTGAACACGAGAGCCAAATCAAATTCCTTGTGTGTTAAACATACTTGGTCAATAAAGCTGATTCTGAATTCAAGAAATAGTTTGTAGCAATGTACAAAGACGTCCTCAGTGTGGCTCTTCCCTTTCCTTCCTGGCTCTCCGCTTTTTAGTCTTCAATAATTTTCATATGTCCATTTCATTCATCATTTATTAGAGTGTCCGCCCCTGAGATCGGTAGGTTGTGAGTTCAAACCCCGGCCGAGTCATACCAAAGACTATAAAAATGGGGCCCATTACCTCCCTGCTTGGCACTCAGCATCAAGGGTTGGAATTGGGGGTTAAGTCACCAAAAATAAATTCCTGGGCGCAGCCACCGCTGCTGCCCACTGCTCCCCTCACCTCCCAGGGGGTGATCAAGGGTGATGGGTCCAATGCAGAGAATAATTTCGCCACACCTAGTGTGTGTGTGACAATCACTGGTACTTTAATTTAATATGTATTTCACGTTGTTTCTTGCATATAAAACTATAATTATTTCCTATAAAATATATATTGTTAAGTGAAGTGCCTGGAACAGATTTGGATTTATAGTTTTTGTTTTTCAAAAAACATTGCTTTGATTTGACCCTTTTGAGCGGATTACTTACAAAAACTGAGGTACCACCGTACTGACTATAAGGTTGTGTTCACACTTGTGGTTCGGTACTCTGGTCCAAAAATAATACTTAGTGCACACTTCGGTACAGTTTGCTTAGCTGGCATTTTTGTCACGGTGCAGTAAAAACACAAGTAACTACATGATTGGATAGCTTTTGTGACCTAGGTAGCTTATTTTTCGATTTTGCGTTATTTACCGGCTTAGATTTCATGAAAAGCTTCTAAAATAAACGATGGATGTACTACGAATCGCACAAGCAGAGCAAACACACCAGCGTTGATTTTAATCCAAGCAAACACGACAAGTGTGAACGCACCCTTAAATAAAAACATTGTGTGCCCTCCACACATATACTGTATATTTACACATATACTGTACACCCACACACACGTAGGCTTGAGGACCCCCCCCTCCCGGAACCAAAGTGCACATGACACTCAGATCTTCAATACATTGCATGTTAAAGAGATTTCTCCACGGTGCTTAATGCATCGGATTCTGTTCCCTCCCTCCGAACATGAAAATACAGGACACGGAGAAGGCGTAGGAATAAATTAAGATCTGATTCTTCCCGATCCTTTTTGTGCATGTTGAATTGTGCAAGTGTAAATGTGATGCTTGTCGAATCTTTACCTTTACCATCCCGTCATGGCGCAATGCCGCCGTTTCCCCATCCGGAAAACGTCGCCGCCCTGCTGTGACATTGGAGCAACCAGAAAACAAACCACGCTCGAAAGGGTTTTGTGCATATGTTGGCCCAACCAGAAGATGAAAGCGTGTAGCGGATAGATAAAGAGATGGGGAAACGCAGTAGTAACAGAAAGGTGATCAGGCAGAAATAAAGGCCACCACCATGTGCTGTGGAGACCCAAACTCCTCCTTACTGCAGTGTCGATGGGAGCCCGAGCAGCCCCCTGCAGCCTGGCACAGTGCAGGCACCGATGGATGAGCTGGGCGTTGGTGTCTCCATCAGCCCGCTTGTCAATGGAGGCTCGTCAATAGAGGCTCCCGACAAGCGCTGGCTAATCTTTTTAATAGAAGTTCCAGAGGTAGGCCACCATGATGCCCGGGCTACACCAGTGTGTAGGACTTGGAATAGGCCCCCGCCCCTCCATCCCTCTGCTTCTGTAGTCTGCCTAAGCCTGACGAGCTGCTCTCCAAGAGAGAGTCTCTGGATCCTCCCACCTTGGAGGAGGCGCCGCCAGGGGTGCCTCCTGTGGCCCCTGCTGCCCCGCTGGAGGATGACGATGCTCCGCCCGCTGTGGCCGCGGCCGCACTCTGAGCCCCCGCGGCTGAGGAGCCCGGCATTGTAAGAGTCCTCTGGGGGAGCGTGGAGCAGCTGGAGCTGGTGGACATGCCTCCTGCACTCCCTCCTGAAGCCCCTCCTGTAGAAGCCCCAGAAGACGTGAGGTTGGACAGGCCGGAGTGGCCCATGGCGACGGCCTGCTGCTTGGCAGAGTCCATAGTCATGTGACGGCCCTGGGTGTGGTAGGCCCGCTGGGCCAGGCCACGGATGGAAGCTTCACGGGGCGGGACCACTGGACACGGGTCGTGATGCTCCGACTGCTTTCGGAAGAATGGATCAGACTTCATGTAGAGGGGGATGTTGCAGTAGTCACCTGGAGGGGACAAGTCCAGCACAATAAGGAATACATAGGAGTCTGCGCGTCCTCACTGTGCTTGTGTGGGTTTATTTTGGTTTACTCCTATACCAGGGGTCGGCAACCCGCGGCTCCGGAGCCGCATGTGGCTCTTTAACCACTCTGATGCGGCTCAGCTGCATACTTGCCGACCCTCCCGATTTTCCCGGGAGACTTCTGGAATTCAGTGCCTCTCCCAGAAATCTCCCGGGGCAAATATTCTCCGATTTTCAACCTAACAATAATAATAAGGGCGTGCCGTGATGGCACAACATTTAACGCCCTCTACAACATGTACAAACAGCGTGCCAGCCCAACCACATGTTGTATTTAGCTTCTACTTGCACACGTAAGCGACAACAATGCATACTTGGTCAACAGCCATACAGGTCACACTGACGGTGGCCGTATAAAACAACTTTAACACTCTTACTAATATGCGCCACACTGTGAGCCAAAACCAAACAAGAATGACAAACACATTTGGGGAGAACATCCGCACCGTAACACAACATAAACACAACAGAACAAATACCCAGAATCCAATGCAGCCCTAACTTTTCCGGGCTACATTATACACCCCCGCTACCACCCAACCCTGTTCCCCCACACATCAACCCCGCATATTATTATGGCGCATATTAGTAAGAGTGTTAAAGTTGTTTTATACGGCCACCGTCAGTGTAACCTGTGTGGCTGTTGACCAAGTATGCCTTGCTGTGTCACAAGGGGGTCGCAGCTAGCTGCGGGGTTGTTCTTCCAACGCAAAAGAGACGGCTCCGGACGACAGCGTGAAGGTAGGCTAGGATTTATTAACATAAACCACGCACTACCACAAAACACAAAAATACAACCAAAAAAGGCAAGTGTGCCTAAAACACAAGAAGCTGCTAATTAACAGAAACTAGGACATGGACATGGAAACTTACTTGGTCAAAACGAGACATGAACCGGTGTGAAATAACGACAATGCAGGCAGGACGAGTGATGAACAAAGGTAAGCTTAACAAAGGTAAGCTTAAATAACAGTGACATGATTGGTGACAGGTGTGTGTGAGTCCAAACGTGGAACAGGTGAAACTAATGGGTAACCATGGAAACAAAACAAACTCAAACAAGGAAGTGAAACCAGGAACTAAGGAAGTCCAAAACTAACAGCATAACTAAACGAAACATGATCCGGACCACGGATCATGACATGCTGTCACTTACGTGTGCAAGCAAATGAATCATACAGCGTGTGGCTGGGCCGGTACAAGTTGTAGAGGGCGTTACATGCTGTGCCATCATGGCACGCCCTTATTATTGTTTTCTGGGTGAAAATCAGCAGACGATTGAGAGAATAGTTGCCCTGAAATTCGGGAGTCTCCCGGAAAAAGTGGGAGGGTTGGCAAGTGTGACGCTGTCAAGCGCCATTCATATAAAACTCGCGGGCCGCACATTAAATTTTCATATTAAGGTGCGGGCCGCGTGTCTGAGACCCCTGGTTTATACATAGCACAAAGCAAAAAAAAACTTTGTATGCAGTGTTATTTCATTTTAAATTTCAAAGGAGTTTTGTGGCTCCCATTGTTTTCTTTAATTTGTGAAACTGGCCAAAATGGCTCTTTGAGTGGTAAAGGTTGCCGACCTCTGTCCTATACACTGCAAAAACATTCATGTTTGGTAAGTGACTCCCAATTGTCCACAGGTGCGCATGTCAGTGTAAATCAGTCCCTCCGCGAATTTGCGATATTGGGCTAATTCAACCAATCCCTGTGAATTATGCAAAACCTTGCAAACTTCTTCCAAAGTCTGCCACTTCCCCGCATATTTTGGCTAATCAGCGTCATTTTCATCAATAGAATTTGTCCCTGATCAATGCTCAAACGTTGCCCAATCAAAACGTGTGTTTGTTTCTTGTGCAGACAAAGCAGAAACAGCAACTTTTAACAATACAGTCGTGGTCAAAAGTTTACATACACTTGTAAAGAACATAATGTCATGGCTGTCTTGAGTTCCCAATCATTTCTACAACTCTTATTTTTTTGTGATAGAGTGATTGGAGCACATACTTGTTGGTCACAAAAAACATTAATGAAGTTTGGTTCTTTTATGAATTTATTAAGGGTCTACTGAAAATGTGACCAAATCTGCTGGGTCAAAAGTATACATACAGCAATGTTAATATTTGCTTACATGTTGAGCTGTTTGGCCACTAAAATTATACACAAAGCAAACTATAACCTGCTACCCAAGAATATACAACAATTCTTCTCAAAAAAAGAGGAGAAATATAATCTTAGGGAGAAATGTAATTTAAAACATTTGTATGCACGTACAACACTTAAGACCTTCAGTATATCAGTATGTGGAATTAAATTATGGAATGGATTAAGCAAAGCAATCAAACAATGTACTAATATGATCCACTTCAAGAAACTCTTCAAACTTAAAGTGTTTACAAAGTACAAAGAAGAAGAACCATGATAAACATTCTGAATTTATTTAACTCATCCATTCTTTCATTCTTTCACTCACAAAATAATCTTACTTATCTCAACATATGAAATGTAACTTACTTCACCAATTATTATTTATTTACTTATTTTATTGTGATTACTTATGGAGTATATTGTGAATAAATTGATAACAGGAAGTGAACAAAAGTTTTAGCAACTGTTATGTAAAAGAAAAGGGGTAGGATTAAATAAGCTCTGCTTCTTCCTACTCCTTTTCGAACATGTTGAAAAGAGAAACTGGAGATTGTGATGTATCATGTTGTATACTTGCATGTTCGAAATAAACTCAAACTCAAACTCAAACAATACCCAGCAATATGTTTGGAGGAGAAAACGTGAGGCCTTTAATCACAGGAACATCATGCCTACCGTCAAGCATGGTGGTGGTAGTATTATGCTCTGGGCCTATTTTTCTGGCAATGGAACTGGTGCATTATAGAGTGTAAATAAAGTTGATTTGATTTGATTTGATAAATGGGACGATGAAAAAGGAGGATTACCTCCAAATTCTTCAGGACAACCTAAAATCATCAGCCCAGAGGTTGGGTCTTGGGCGCAGTTGGGTGTTCCAACAGGACAATGACCCCAAACACACGTCAAAAGTGGTAAAGGAATGGCTAAATCAGGCTAGAATTAAGGTTTTAGAATGGCCTTCCCAAAGTCCTGACTTAAACCCCATTGAGAACATGTGGACAATGCTGAAGAAACAAGTCTATGTCAGAAAACCAACACATTTAGCTGAACTGCACCAATTTTGTCAAGAGGAGTGGTCAAAAATTCAACCAGAAGCTTGTGGATGGCTACCAAAAGCGCCTTATTGCAGTGAAACTTGCCAAGGGACATGATGTGGGATCTGAGCCGAGGATGTCGTTATGGCTTGTGCAGCCCTTTGAGACACTCGTGATTGAGGGCTATATAAGTAAACATTGATTGATGTAACCAAATATCAACATTGCTGTATGTATACTTTTGACCCAGCAGATTTGGTCACATTTTCAGTAGACCCATAATAAATTCATCAAAGAACCAAACTTCATGAATGTTTTTTTGTGACCAACAAGTATGTGCTCCAATCCATCCATCCATCCATCTTCTTCCGCTTATCCGAGGTCGGGTCGCGGGGGCAGCAGCCTAAGCAGGGAAGCCCAGACTTCCCTCTCCCCAGCCACTTCGTCCAGCTCCTCCCGGGGGATCCCGAGGCGTTCCCAGGCCAGCCGGGAGACATAGTCTTCCCAACGTGTCCTGGGTCTTCCTCGTGGTCTCCTACCGGTCGGACATGCCCTAAACACCTCCTTAGGGAGGCGCTCGGGTGGCATCCTGACCAGATGCCCGAACCACCTCATCTGGCTCCTCTCGATGTGGAGGAGCAGCGGCTTTACTTTGAGCTCCCCCCGGATGACAGAGCTTCTCACCCTATCTCTAAGGGAGAGCCCCGCCACCCGGCGGAGGAAACTCATTTCGGCCGCTTGTACCCGTGATCTTGGCCTTTCGGTCATAACCCAAAGCTCATGACCATAGGTGAGGATGGGAACGTAGATCGACCGGTAAATTGAGAGCTTTGCCTTCCGGCTCAGCTCCTTCTTCACCACAACGGATCGATACAGTGTCCGCATTACTGAAGACGCCGCACCGATCCGCCTGTCGATCTCACGATCCACTCTTCCCTCACTCGTGAACAAGACTCCGAGGTACTTGAACTCCTCCACTTGGGGCAAGATCTCCTCCCCAACCCGGAGATGGCACTCCACCCTTTTCCGGGCGAGAACCATGGACTCGGACTTGGAGGTGCTGATTCTCATCCCAGTCGCTTCACACTCAGCTGCGAACCGATCCAGTGAGAGCTGAAGATCCTGGCCAGATGAAGCCATCAGGACCAAATCATCTGCAAAAAGCAGAGACCTAATCCTGCAGCCACCAAACCGGATCCCCTCAACGCCTTGACTGCGCCTAGAAATTCTGTCCATAAAAGTTATGAACAGAATCGGTGACAAAGGGCAGCCTTGGCGGAGTCTCCAATCACTCTATCACAAAAACATAAGAGTTGTAGAAATGATTGGAAACTCAAGACAGCCATGACATTATGTTCTTTACAAGTGTATGTAAACTTTTGACCACGACTGTATATCAACTCTTTAATAAATGTTGTCCTCCCGTATAGCTCAGACCTACATATGGTTCCTGTCTAGAACCCTGAGCTCTCTGGGTAATGAAGTATATTATAAACATTTAGCAACAAACTAGCATCCTCACTTACTAGTTTAGATGTATTAATCTCTATTTAACCTTCATTTATCCATGGTAAGGAAATTAAGAACAGTTTTTTATTTGCAAAGCTGACCTACATGACATTTACATGTTGTTTGAACTGTGATGATTATCTTTAATCGTTTTTCATATACCAACATAAATCAGAGCTGTAGATTTCTCTCAACACTTCACAAATGCTCTTTTTTTTTGCTCTTAACGTGCGGGGGTAAATGTTATGGCGCATACATGAATGTTTAAGACAGACAAACACTCTTCGAGCGTAAAATAAACATTGACAATGTTTGCAACTTTTGGACGACCAAGCAGAAAGCGGAAAAATAAGGAAGGCTTTAGTGGTGATTATTTTTGTAATTATGATTATTAGTAGCATTATTTATAATTAACTAAAAAAATACAGTAATTTGACAATGAGCTCTGAGTATGTGTTTTAATGCCACTTAAGGCCTGATTTACTAAAGGTTTGCGTGGACTAAAACACACGCAAACGCCTGTTAAGTGAGCAAAATAAGGCATTCAATCCATTTTGCATCTCTGTTTTCATTAATATGCAAAATACACTATATTGCCAAAAGTATTTGGCCACCCATCCAAATGATGAGAATCAGGTGTCCTAATCACTTGGCCCGGCCACAGGTGTATAAAATCAAGCACTTGGCATGGAGACTCTTTCTACAAACATTTGTGAAAGAATGGGCCACTCTCAGTGATTTCCAGCGTGGAACTGTCATAGGATGCCACCTGTGCAACAAATCCAGTCGGGAAATTTCCTCGCTCCTAAATATTCCAAAGTCAACTGTTGGCTTTATTATAAGAAAATGGAAGAGTTTTGGAACAACAGCAACTCAGCCACGAAGTGGTAGGCCACGTAAACTGACAGAGAGGTCAGCGGATGCTGAAGCGCATAGTGCAAAGACTTTCTGCACAGTCTGTTGCTACAGAGCTCTAAACGTCATGTGGCCTTCCGATTAGCCCACGTACAGTACGCAGAGAGCTTCATGGAATGGGTTTTCATGGCCGAGCAGCTGCATCTAAGCCATACATCACCAAGTCCAATGCAATGCGTTGGATGCAGTGGTGTAAAGCACGTCGCCACTGGACTCTAGAGCAGTGGAGACGCCTTCTCTGGAGTGATGAATCACGCTTTTCCATCTGGCAATCTGATGGACGAGTCTGGGTTTGGAGGTTGCTAGGAGAACGCTACATTTCGGACTGCATTGTGCTGAGTGTGAAGTTTGGTGGAGGAGGAATTATGGTGTGGGGTTGTTTTTCAGGAATTGGGCTTGGCCCCTTAGTTCCAGTGAAATAAACTTTGAATGCTCCAGGATACCAAAACATTTTGGACAATTCCATGCTCCCAAACTTGTGGGAACAGTTTGGAGCGGGCCCCTTCCACTACCAACATGACTGTGCACCAGTGCACAAAGCAAGGTCCATAAAGACATGGATGACAGAGTCTGGTGTGGATGAACTTGACCGGCCTGCACAGAGTCCTGACCTGAATCCAATAGAACACCTTTGGGATGAATTAGAACTGAGACTGAGAGCCAGGCCTTCTCGACCAACATCAGTGTGTGACCTCACCAATGCGCTTTAGGAAGAATGGTCAAACATTCCTATAAACACACTCCGCAACCTTGTGGACAGCCTTCCCAGAAGAGTTGAAGCTGTAATAGCTGCAAAAGGTGGACCGACATCATATTGAACCCTATGGGTTAGGAATAGGATGGCACTTCAAGTTCATATGTGAGTCAAGGCAGGTGGCAAAATACTTTTGGCAATATAGTGTATATGCTGATCATCAAGACGCCCACAATTCTGGGAAGAGAAAATGCAAATATAATTATACAGCACGCGCAATGTGATTTATCAACACTCATCACCGTTTTGTGAGCACTATTTTGCGTTTTGTTTAGTACGTGTCAGAAGAATGTGCAAACAGACGGTTTCACACACGTCTGCAGGATCAGTGCTCGTGCTGCAAAGACGTGAATCCTCCGTCCTACGTGTGTGTGTCAACATTTTGATGGACGGGCAAGAATAAAAATATTAGACATATTGTGTATTCAGCAACATCTTTTTATAATTTTATTGCTGCTGGGTGATTTATGGGGCTGAATAAAATGAATTCAATTGATGCATTTTGGTGTCGGCTGGCGTTTTTTTTTAAAGTCGTTTGTCTTTTTTTATTTAGGAAATATATTACTATAATATATCTACATGAAAATAAGTCTTTCATTGTCATTTTCTTGCATTTTAGTTATTCCAGACGCACAAATGCGCTGGTGACAGCCTCGTGCACTAAAAGTGAAAGTGAAAGTGACAGAAAAGTGTCAGAAAGAGTCAGTATGCACATGCTTCTGTTGTCTAGATTGCAATTTAGAAAAGGTGTTGCAGATTATAGATGTGGGCTGCTGGTTCAACACATCACACACAGGTAGGAGCATGATAACATGAATGTGCAGAAAATGATCAAGTGTCTACGTGGTAAAAGCCCTATATGCACGCAAAATCCTCAAATAGATAAGGCGTTCAGCTCCACTTTTCAATTGCATACGCATTGGTCGTAGATTACATGCGTTGTCTAGCGCGTGGCCTAGTGGTTAGATTGTCCGCCCTAAGATCGGTAGGTCGTGAGTTCAAACCCTGGCCGAGTCATACCGAAGACTATAAAAATGTGACCCATTACCTCCCTGCTTGGCACTCAGCATCAAGGGTTGGAATTGGGGGTCAAATGACCAAAAATTATTCCCGGGCACGGCTACCGCTGCTGCTCACTGCTCCCTTCACCTCCCAGGCAGTGAGGGTGAGGGGTCAAATGTAGAGGATAATCTCACCACACTTAGTGTGTGCGACAATCATTGGTACTTTAACTTTTTAACTTTAAAATACAATACAGTATTTTAAATTTTTGTTGAAATCCTCTGCTTTTTGAGGTTAAAGGGGAACTGCATTATTTTTTATTTTTTATTTTGCCTATTGTTCACAATCATTATAAAAGACATGATGACGGATGTATTATTATTTTTTTAATGCATTCTAAATAATAAATAAACGTAAATTATAGCCAATAGGAGGTCTTTTATTCTGCCCATAAAATCCAATAAATAACCATTCAAAAAGCACCAAAAATACCCCATTTACACTTTGTGATTTGAATATTACCAAAGTATTAGTGATATTGTTATTATAAGAAATAACGCATAAAAACTATTTATAGCGGCACCCTATGTTTACATCATCAAGTGGTCTGCTGCCACCTTGCTTCCTTGCTCCCTGTAAGTTTATTGTAGATCATAAATCATGCCTCTCACTTGGAAAGTAGATGGCTGAGAATATAATCCGACAAGTTGGGACACTTTGAGCTCCAATTTCGGACCTGGAACTGGAGAGAACGACACGGCTCTCCACCCCGTTTTTTTCGTGAGGACTATGAGACATTTTTCATCTAAATGGGAATATATGAACATCCCAGCAGTCGGCATCCTAATGACAGCAGACATTGCCCAGTAAGTGATGTTTTATTATTGTTTGTTGGCTCTCATGAAGTCTATAGTGAGTAATATTCAGTAATGATTGATGTTTGGTTTGTATGCTTGTGAATCTGGGCTATCCATTAACTACTTATTATGTTGAAGGGGGCAGGAAATATAAGATTTTCTTCATCCTGTTCCTTCTCAAGCATAGGTGTGTAAATATGTGTTTTGTTGTTAGAGTTTAATTGTCTATTGATCAAAAATGCACACCAATGAAGGAGATAAATAAAAATTAAATGAAATGAAAAAAAAAAAAAGCAAACGTTGTGACGCGTTTTTTGAAATTAATGCGCCGCGTACGCTTAAAATGATCAAAAAGATATGTCCAAGCTGCACCGCAAGGTGTTTTTAAATCTAGTATGACTGGCCTAGCCAGTGACTTCCAGGAAAGTCTGGATGACAACAGTGAAAGTGTGGTGACAACTGGAGAGACAGTGGACAGCCCGGAGAGACGGCAACGGGGCAGTAAAGATTAGCACCCTGCACTGTGAGGGAGCACCCACAAATCGCTACAGAAAGCCCTAAAATAGATACCCCCAGGGGTTCCCGAGAGGGGGGGAGGATGAGCACCCCAAACTGACAGATCTTTTGGTACCAGACATACGGGACGGATTATCGACAACGACAGCAACCTGTTTTTGTGGCAATGTCTGTAAGAACCTGAGAGGCCTGAGGACCCACCAGACCAGGATGGGCTGCGCAAGGAGAAAGCAAGCTGAGCAACGCACAGAGCCAGTGCCTAGTACTGACCCTGGTGAGACGGAGGAGGAGCAGGAACCGGAGTCACCCCACATTGTCCAGAACCTCCAAGCTCAACATGCTGCACCCGGCAAACCATCTGAACAGCGGCGGGTCTTATGGCCTGCTGCAAATAAGGAATCTGAATGGCGACAGTTTGACGAGGATGTTGATGCTACCCTTGATGCAGCATGCAGAGAGGAAGTTGATCGGCGACTGCAGCTGATGAGCAATGGGTGCTAAGAGATTTGGCATCAAACAACCCAGGGCTCAGAACATCGCCAGGCCAAACCGGCTGGAGACCAAGATCGCCCAGCTCAGGAAAGAACTGAAAGCCTTAATACAGCAGTACAAGAGGGACATCCTAAAGCAGAAGCTCATCTCTCTCCGACACGCTGAGGGGCATAAGAGAAGGGGCAGAGAGAGGGCGCACAAGCGCACTGCCTTCATAGCAAATCCTTTTGGATTTAGGAAAGAGCTGCTGGGGCAGAAGCGGAGCGGGACCCTTGTCTGCTCTGAAGAGGAGATCAATCAGCACCTCAGTAACACATACAACGACAGTAGGAGAGAAGAAGATCTGCCCCCCTGCAGAGGGCTACCCACACCATCAGAACCCTCCTTCCAGTTTAACATCAAAGAGCCCACCTTGGCAGAAGTCAGGGACACCGTCCGAGCTACAAGGACCAGCGCAGCCCCAGGCCGAATGGAGTGCCATACAAAGTCTACAAGCATTGCCCGGGACTTCGGGGGACGGCTGTAGAGACTCATCAGGGTTGTATGGCAGCGGGGGAAGGCAGCCAAGCAGTGGCGCCATGCACAGGGTGTCTGAATACCAAAGGAGGAGAATGCAAGTGACCTTACGCAGTTCCGCACCATCTCCCTGCTCAGCGTGGAAGGCAAGATCTTTTTCAAGATTCTCGCCAACAAGATTCTCGCCTGGGGGAGGGGAGGTACACATGGCGCCACTACCAGGTGATGAAGGCAGTTGCAGACACCATTTGTACTGGAATTCAGCAGAGCAAACACCAGCTCCCAGTCAGGCAAACATCTCCTTTGTCAAGGCAGGGGAGAAACCACAGGCAGGACGTAAGGCCCCAACCGGACTGCTAGCCACAGCCCGTGACTGGCAGCTGCAGGTGGATCTCGGCAGACAGCTGAAGTTTCCAGAGCGCATAGCAAGGACATCACTGAGGCCAGACCTTGTCTTAACTTCTGACTCAACGAAGCATGTTGTGCTGCTGGAACTTACAGTCCCCTGGGAAGACCGGATGGAGGAGGCCCATTAGCGAAATAAGGCCAAATACCTTGAGCTGGTAGAGGCGTGCAGAGAAAGCGGCTGGAGGGCCCGCTGTGAGCCAATAGAAGTGGGCTGCAGTTAGAATAATTATGTATATATTATTACACTAACTTTAGTATGCTTAAAGTCCGTTGCTTTAGTAATTTAGCTATTGTGCTCAAGTTGGACTTTTTCTAATGTGAGCAAGGACAAATACTTCTTGTCTGGGGGTGGCCTCAGCCGTAGATGTTATCTTTGTTTGAGCCCGCTAACAGCCAAGGACTTCAACCAACCTCAGCGAAGATGGCATGACGGCACACGGACGAGGCAGAGACCTCAAGGACCTCAACAAGATAAGATTCCAACACGCAGACGAAGCGGTGACGGGGCGAAATCACAAGGCTCCCAGAACATTCCGTCACGTATCGTGGGTCCTGGACCTGCTTTGCATAAAATATGTGACCACTCCTTTTAGAGGCGGCCTTAGTATTGTTGACTGTGGAACTCCTGAATAAAAAGAGGGACGCAAGAGCTGGACCTTAGAGCGTAGGGCGAGACTGTGACTAAGGGTCCGGCTCCATGCGTTCTCCTCATGAGCTAAATTGAACTCTGTCTCTGATTGATTCCTTGCTTCTTGTCTGATTAATAGATGTCATCAGTGTTTGAACCTGACAGCTTTCTAGGGCAATCTGTGCATCGAGCATTCAGACTTCTTGGAATCAGAGGGTTGCCGGAGAGAAGAGCCACCAGAAACATCAGCCAGGCTGCTGAGAAAGCCTCAAGGTGGTTGTGGATCAAGAGGGGAGACGGATGGAGTAGTATGCTGCTTGGACACAAGCCGGAGCCTGATCAGCCCCGGTTGGGTCGCCTAGGCGAGAGTGTATAGAGATCAAAGACCCGAAACACCCAATTAACCTCGGTTCTTTACTGAAGATGTGTCCAAGCTGCACCGCAAGGTGTTTCTCAATCAATCTTACATCATGTATATAAAACCCTAAAGGAGGTGTTTGGATGTTTTTGTAGGGGCTTTATAGGCCGAATTGAATGGTTCCCATAGGCTCCATTGTAAACAGACTTTGGATCGAATATTCTTACATTTTAAAATGCATTAAAAAAAATCCATCTGTCCTAATGTCTTTCATAATGATTGTGAACGATAGGCAAAATTCCCCAAAAAGTGCAGTTCCCCTTTGAGGTCGCAAGCATTAATAACAAATTCATAAAGTTGATTCAATTGAAATAAAAAAAAAGCCTTAACACATCGCAATCACAAAAAATCCCGCAAAATCCCGTAGAGACTGGTAAATGCTTGTTTATTGATACGTGTCCTGTGTTCAGCTGGGATAGTTTCCACCTTAACCGTGACCAAGATAAGTGGTAGAAAGTGAATGACAATAAAAAATATTGTAATCCCTAGAAATTATACGTCCTATACCGTATTTTCCGCACTATAAGGCGCACCTAAAAACCTCCAATTTTGTCAAAAGCTGACAGTGCGCCTTATAATCCGGTGCGCCTTATATATGGACCAATATTGAGCCACAACAAACCTAAACTTCATTTTCATAAAGTTTAGGTCTCGCAACTACGGTAAGCAGCCGCCAACTTCATTTCCCCCGTAGAAGAAGAAGTTCTTCTACGGTAAGCAGCCGCCCCCGTAGAAGAAGAAGAAGCACGCGGTGCATGCTGGGATATATGACTGCGCGAGGCGTGCCGTTTTGATTTCCATTTGTTTGTTTATGTAAAGACCCCAAAATGGCTCCTATTAAGAGACACACTTACGACGCAGAGTTTAAACTTAAGACGATCAGTCACGCAGGAGAACACGGGAATAGAGCAGCAGCGACACTGACTCCATTAATGACGACCGTTGGATGCCGTATCCGCCCAACTGTTTAATTCGGACACTGAAGAAGAAGAATTCGAGGGATTCGTGGATGAGGAATAACTTCATAAAGTGAGCTTTACATGTTTATTGTGTGTGTTGTGTTGTGTGACATTAACGTTTGAGCAACGTTGAGTTATTGATGTATTGTTATTGCTCTGCACTATTTCCAGTGTTACTATTTTGTGATTGCACTAACGTTTGATTTACCGTAACAGTATCACTATTTTTTGCGTGTTTATTGAATCAGGGAAAAGTTCCCCTCCACTATGTGATATAAATGTTGCACTACATGTTATACCTTGCTGTTGTTAAAAGATAAACAAAACACCACGTCGCTGACTTTACCTCCGGGAAAATAATAAAACAGCTGTTTATTCATTTTGGGAGTGTACAGAGTTGTCATAATGCTGGTTTGTAATCTATTAATAAAGTTTGACTGACCTATCTGACTGTTTTGTTGACATTCCCTTTAGCGCAGCTCCATCTAATGGATGCATAGGTGCACCTTATAATCTGGTGCGCCTTATATATGAACAAAGTTTTGAAATATGCCATTCATTGAAGGTGCGCCTTATAATCCGGTGCGCCTTATAGTGTGTAAAATACGGTATATTATATTACATACGTAGAACAGGGGGAGATCCAGGGATCCAAACAACCATATTTCTTAGACTTGTTTGGAAGAACAATGGACAAATAAATAGCAAGACTTACTCTTGGCGCGATGCGGGATGGGCACAGCAACATTCTTGCCTCGGTCGTAGTCCTGGGGTTTAGGCGGCGAGGCCGTGAATCTGCAAATTCCAGGCTCTGAGGGCGTACTCATGGACGTCATGCTGTCGCCGTTGTCATTGGTGCCCGTGGTCATCTGGTCGGACGAGCTGTCAGAAATGAAGCACTCGGTGATCTCGAATTTGGCGTGTTGCAAGTGCTCCTCCAGCTTGGCGTGCTCGTACGCCCTGGCCAGCTCCTCATAGGTGGATGAGGCGCTTTCTGTCGACACCATGCTGTTACGACCCTTATCTGGAGAAAAAGGGAAGACCGGTCACTCCAGATAGAAAATATGGACAAAAGTGTAGGGGTACACCCTTAAAAACTGCAGAGGGGATCAATTTACTAAAATATCATATATTTACTACACATTTCGTCCACACATTTAGGGGACAGACAAGCACTTATCTTATTCCGGAGAACCAGCGTCCTCTACAGTAGACTTTTGATTTTGGTCTATATATTTTGTCAGAGATACAGGAGTGCTTTGCTGTTTTTAAGGACCTTCTACAAAAACAGCTAGTCAAAGATCATCTCTATTACAGCACTCTAGTGTTTTTAAGAATCTGCTGCAAAAATCGGAGTCTTTCACAAGTTTTTTTAACTGAATTTGCGGGCCACATGTTGAATAGCCCAAATGATCAAAAAGAGATAACCTAAAATGGAACACTACTCGTATAACTAAAGAAGTTGAACAAATGGGACCCATTACCTCCCTGCTTGGCACTCAGCATCAAGGGTTGGAATTGGGGGTTAAATCACCAAAAATGATTCCCGGGCGCGGCACCGCTGCTGCCCACTGCTCCCCTCACCTCCCAGGGGGTAATCAAGGGGATGGGTCAAATGCAGAGGACAAATTTCACCACACCTAGTGTGTGTGTGACAATCATTGGTACTTTAACTTTAACTTAAAATGACTGCTGACTTCATTTGAAGTAAACAAGCTACAGTAACACCTTATTACATAATTACAAAAAATAACTGCCAAAAAGGAGACGACTTAAAAGGGTTCCTCGAGGAACGCCTCAGTTATGTAAATCAAGTTCGGACCCCAGCGTTTGCTAGCAAGGTTAAATAAAACAGCTAAAATTATGTACAAAGTAAACTATAACCTGCTACCCAAGAATGTATTCTTGAAATTTTTGACTCTAGAAAAATTGATTAACTCGCTGGAATATAAAGACAATATAACATACATCCATAAACGTGGATGTATATGCAAAAGTGCAATATATTTATCTGTACAGTAATCTATTTATTTATATCTGCACCTTATTGCTTTTTTATCCTGCACTACCGTGAGCTAATGCAACAAAATGTTGTTCTTTTCTGTACTGTAAACTTCACATTTGAATGACAATAAAAAGGAAGTCAAAGTCTAGTCTAAGTCTGAAACAATTATTCTCAACAAAAGAGGAGAAATATAACCTTAGAAGAAAATATAATTTAAAACATTTGTATGCTCGTATAACACTTAATACCTTTAGCATATCAGTATGTGGAATTAAACTATGGAATGGATTAACCAAAGAAATCAAACAAAGCACCAATATGATTCACTTTAAGAGACTGTTCAAAGTACACAGAACAAGAATTATGATGAACATCTTGAACTGTCTTTTTTTCTTGAGACAAAGATTATTTATGTATTTAACATTTGTTTGCTTACTATGATATAATATTTATTTATTATATACGTGTTCACTGTTCTGTTACAGAGAACAAGGAAATTGGATAAAATTGCTATGATATGAAAAGAGGTAGGATTAAATAAGCACTGCTTCTTCCTACTCCTTTTCGGACGTGCTGTAATGAAACAACTGCATGTGTGATGCATTACATTGTATCGTATGCATGTTCCAAATCAACTGAAACTGAACTGAACTGAACTGAATGCAAGGATCTGCCAATGTGTTTACGGCAGTACAAGTTCCTCTATACAACAGGAACACTTCAGTGTTTTTAGGAATTTGCTGCAAAAATGTTTTACTCCCAAGTTTTGAACTGACCTCAGGGGTCGGTATGGTGTCATTCCAAGGCCGGATTTGGCGCCCTGGGCCGCAAGTCATTGACCACTTGTCTAATGATAGTACAGCTTATCTATATCATATGGATGCTACAATTCTAATTTTGAACAAAATCTAAAGGAGGCACTGCAAATATAAAACCCAAAAACTGCAAGTGTCTGACGTGCCAACCTGTGTCCTGCGAGAGGCTGGCGCTGTAGCTGTCACTTTCGGTGACGGTGATGCCATGCTGCGAGCTGACAGTGCGCCAGTCTGAGGCGAGAACGCGGGCCGGTGTGGAGGCCTGACACTTGGTCAGAGTCCACTGACTGGAGTAGCGGTTCCTTATACTGTGGGCGGATTTGATGCTCTTCCTGGAAACGGGGTCTGATAGATTAAATGTAAAGGTTAGATGTTGTCTGTGTGGGTGGGTCGGGGGCAGGGGCTGGGGGTGGAGTGCACAATCAGAAGGAACAACAGTGGAGGGTTCAACAAACCAGGAAGACATGTGGGTCATATATATATATTTATATATATATATATACTTGCATTGCTTCAATTAGTTTTCTCAGATTGGTGAGAAGGCCCAACAAGGAGAAGGAGCACTTACTGGTTCCTGGTCTGATGTCTGACATGTCAATCAAAGGACCAGTGTTCTGGATGAGAGCAGGGTGGTGAACGGACACACCTGCGCAGAAGCTTTGGGGGTTCCCGGTCTGATTGAACTCCGTGTCTGTCACAGGTATGGTGGCCTTGTCCTCACCTGCCCAAGGCACAAACAGATCGAGCAAAGTAGTGAATCCAGCGCATGCCGGTGTTTATTATTCCTGTGAGACACACACACAGATGCAAGCACAACAACACTCTGTGGCTCTTTCTCTCTCTGCCTTCCTCTCACCGATCTGCTTGATGCCCTCTTTGTCTTCGATCAGCAGCTGCACTCTCGGGATGTCGATGTGTAAGCGCGGGCCTTGAGGCGGCCCCTTCACCGGGGTATCAAAGCTTCGGTTGTTCTTGCTGCTCCAGGCACACACACACACACACACACACACACACACACACACACACACACACACACACACACACACTGGGTTGGGATACGGCCAAACTTACAGGTTTTACCTGCCACGTGGGGTCTTACACTATGAGCAAGAGAGGGAAGGATGCACCTTACCTGATCAGCATCTCCGCCAGGCTTTTGGCATCTAGAAAAAACAGTGCATAAAATAAAAATATATTAAATTTTTAAAAATATGTATGTATCTATGTAATTTGATCCAACACAAACAAATTAAAGGAATATCTGATCTAAAGAGATTTGTCAGAGCTACAGTTCTTCTTAGGTCAGGGGTGTCAAACTAATTTTAGACCGGAGGCCACACGGAAAATCTACTCCCAAGTGGGCCGCACTGGTAAAATCACGGCACGATAACTTAAAAACAAAGACAACTTCAGATTGTTTTCTTTGTTTAAAAATAGAACTAGCACGAATGTACAAATCATAATGTTGTTGGTTTTTTTTACACTTACATGTTGTTGTTTATATTTTCTGAATACATTATATGATAATGTTCATCAGTCAACTCATTGGTGTTGATTTTCAATTTATCAAGATAAAAAAATTGTATCAAAATCAAAGGATGTTATTTATGTAGTTCGATCATTTTCCTCGACTGATGTACGAACATCATGTGGTTTATTTTGTACATATGAGATAGGCTCCAGCGCCCCCCGGGACCCCGAAGGGATTAAGCGGTAGAAAATGGATGGATGGATATGTAGCATCATCTACAAAGACACAAAGTATTGCTATTGCGACATCTAGTGGACACATTTAGAACAGCAGTTTCATTCATTCAAAAATTTCAGATACATTTTTATACTTAGCAAACTCATCCCGCGGGCCGGATAAATCCTGTTCACGGGCCCGATCTGGACATCGGGCCCTACGTTTGACACCCCTGCCTTAGTTTATCACTGCTAATTGGTTCCAGGCCCGACCATTTACACAAAGTAGGATTATTATTATTACATTTTATATTTTAATATTTAGAGTATACAAAAACTGTTTAAAAGCTTGTAAATATGTTTTTTTTTTTTAACATACCGTATTTTTCGGATTATAAGTCGCGGTTTTTTTCAGAGTTTGGCCGTGGGTGCGACATATACTCCGGAGCGACTTATGTCTGAATTTATTAACACATTACCGTAAAATATCAAATAATATTATTTATCTAATTCACGGAAGAGCCGAAGCAAATGTCAGCAATCGTCATACACACGTCAACCAATAAAAATTCGGCGGGGGAGGGTCATGGCAGAAGTGCATTGTGGGTCATGGGATGCTAACTGCTATATGGTGTGTAGTGAAGCATATTTAGCTATTCCTCGTCCTGCACGGATGATACTTGTAAGAAACGTACTTTATTTGTCGCCATAGAGGCGAGGATTAGTGATTTAGAAGTAGCTAAAACACTGCCGATGGCGGATGGACTTTAGCCGCTAGCTAGCTAGCCATGTCTTAAAGCACCTCTTCCTGAGGGCGTTTCAGTGTTATAACTTCACCTTCATCGTTAGTTTTTAAGACAAAATGCGTCCGTTCTCCCTTTTCTGTCTACGCACTGTGTCTCCCGTTGTAAGTACTGCGTGATTGTGTGCGACCGAACATGCTCGTCTGCTCGTAAAACCAGCAATAACACGACGTGACTTCGACGCGGGCGCGTGGGGGACCGGTACGTTTCAGAGACGATATAGTACCGAAAATGATTAATTAGCATCGCGGTACTATACTAATACCCGTATATCGTACAACCCTAGTTTGTACACAGCTAGCCAGACAGCATATGTACTGTAGTTGTACTAACATGCATTGCGTGCTGCATGTATCATGACTCACTGGACGGACAGTTGTCTGTTTGGTCCAGCTGGCCACGGAGGTTTTTTTTGGTTAATTATGGGTAAGCACTCCATTTATGTCGATATAGCTCGGCTCCAAGTTCCGCATTTGCAGCTTTGAGTCGATTTCAGCGCACTCTATCGGCTTTCTTCTACTCCAACGTTTCACCCTCTTCTTAAGGCTCGCTTCAAAAAGCAGTAGTTCATCCATCGTATATTCAGATTCAAAAAGATAAGCTTGTGAATCCTCATTTGTCCAACAATAGTCCTCTTTGTTTTCCAGGATTAGAACACACACAAGCGTTTTGTATCCGGAAGTAGGAACACACTGGAAGTCGGAAGTGCGCTGCTATGGAAACAGAAATCTATGTCACTCCCAGAAACGATTCAAATGATCAAAATACGGTAAATATTATACATATTACATATTGTTATGAACGTGTCTGTTGCTACATCATATATAGACTTTTGAGGGTTTTAGAGCAGTGGTTCTCAAATGGGGGTACGCGTACCCCTGTAGGTACTTGAAGGTATGCCAAGGGGTACGTGAGATTTTTTTTTAAATATTCTAAATATAGCAACAATTCAAAAATCCTTTATAAATATATTTATTGAATAATACTTCAACAAAATATGAATGTAATTTCATAAACTGAACATCCATCAATCAATCAATCAATCAAAGTTTATTTATATAGCCCTAAATCACAAGTGTCTCAAAGGGCTGCACAAGCCACAACGACATCCTCGGTACAGAGCCCACATAAGGGCAAGGAAAAAATCACCCCAGTGGGACGTCGATGTGAATGATTATGAGAAACCTTGGAGAGGACCCCATATGTGGGTAACCCCCCCCTCAAATCTCAAATCAAGTAGGCTATTCCATTCATTACCATAAACCGAGAGTTTCCCCCATGTCATGATGGTTTGACCCTACCTGGCGGTGCCGTACGGCACCAACTGTCAATCAACTATCGATGTAGAAAACAATGGAGGCTTGGTTAAAGCGTAGCAGTAATGCAGCTGAAAACAAGGAGGAACATGTGCCAAAGAAGGTCAAACCAGAGCCGGCAAAATTCAGACAGTATTCCGAAGAATGTGTTAATGGGATTTACGGTTTAGGATTAGGGGGTACTTGAATTAAAAACATTTTCACAGGAGGTACATCACTGAAAAAAGGTTGAGAACCACTGTTTTAGAGGGCTTTGAAGGATACAACGGTGATCCCCATTAGCTGCATCTTTCAAGCGTTTTTTATCATCTTTAAAATCCCTCCCCCAAAAAAGACATGTGTGTTCTTGTCCCTCATATTGATTGTAAACGATAAGCAAAATTCCAAAAATAGTGCAGTTCCTTTTGCTGTGGCCGTCGTCCTACCATGACATGGAAATAATTCCTGGGGGATTCCTCTAAGTTAGAAAAACCGAGACATCTTGACAGTTGCAGCCAAGATAACCATTAGCTGTGTTGTTAGCATTGCGTGTCCTGCGTTGTCATTCCAAATCGCTCACAAGGCTCACTAATGTGGAGCTCTGATGTCGAAGACATACTTGCCAACCTTGAGACCTCCGATTTTGGGAGGTGGGGGTGGGGGGCGTGGTCAGGGGGCGTGGTTAAGAGGGGTGGAGTATATTTACAGCTAGAATTCACCAAGTCAAGTATTTCCTATATATATATATATATATATATATATATATATATATATAGGAAATACTTGACTTTCAGTGAATTCTAGCTATATATATATATATATATATATATATATATATATATATATATATATATATATATATATATATATATATAAATAAATAAATAAGAGAAATACTTGAATTTCAGTGTTCATTTATTTCCACATATACACACACATAACACTCATCTACTCATTGTTGAGTTAAGGGTTGAATTGTCCATCCTTGTTCTATTCTCTGTCACTATTTTTCTAACCATGCTGAACACCCTCTCTGATGATGCATTCTGCTTCGTCTCCTTGTTGTGTGCGCAGTTGTGCACTGCACTCTCTAAAAGCCCGAGATGGTATTGTCACATATGCATGTACAGTAGATAGCAGTATTGTCCTGTTTAAGAGTGTCACAACATTGCTGTTTACGGCAGACGAACTGCTTTACGGTAGACGAAAACGTGACTGCTGCTGTTGTGTGTTGTTGCCGCCCTGGGACGACGTTAATGAAACTGCCTAACAATAAACCCACATAAGAAACCAAGAACTCGCCCTCGATCATTCTATAGTTATAACGTGATTGGGCAGGCACACTGCTTATATTGTGGGAAAGCGGACGTGAAAACAGGCTGCCGACACATCACTCAGGTCCGCCTGAATTTCGGGAGATTTTCGGGAGAAAATTTGTCCCGGGAGGTTTTCGGGAGAGGCGCTGAATTTCGGGAGTCTCCCGGGAAATCCGGGAGGGTTGGCAAGTATGGTCGAAGATAAAGTGCATCCTTGAATGAATCAACAGAGTTCATTCCTATTTAGCATTGCCTGGACAGCTGGTAGCATTAAGCGGCGCGCCGGTATTGCTACGTCTCGCTGTTGTCTTTTGACATTTCGCAGGCCAAAGGCTCACCAATGTGGAGATGTGTTATTGATGAGGCAGGTGTCGAAGATGAAGTGCTTCTGGCAAAACTTGGTCAACTTGATTGTCGCTGTGAATACCGCGCTGATTAGCCATCGTGTTGTTGGCAATGTCGTGCTTAACCCGGAAACAGAAGACCCACTTGGGGACTATCAATCAATCTCCACGACATAATAATTGAAAATAATAATAATAATAATAATAATGGATTGGATTTATATAGCGTTTTTCTAGAAAATCAAAGCACTTCACAAAGAAGTGAGAACCCATCTTTCATTCAGTCCACATTCAATACTACACTGTAATACATAAAATAATGAAAAATACCTAATTCAGCAGTTATTTTAGGCCAAAATAGGTAGAATAAGAATAAAAAGTGCAATGTGGCGAAGGATGAATGTACAATGTAAACATTGTTTTACCGCAGCTTCTAAACCTGCATTTACTTTATTATTATTCTTCGGTCAGTGGTCAACAAAATAAACAAACAGTTTTACATAAACAAACAGCTGTACATTCATAAATTGAAAATGTTGCAGACCGAAAGGGTTTAGGCTGAAGTTGAACACTTATTGCGCCTAACCCTATAAACAATGTCAAATACAAGATGAGCTTCCAAAAAATATAACATTTCCTTTGCACAACATATTATAAATACACCTTGTACACAACATAAACACTGCTCAATTATATACACAGTAAAGACATGTGAAATATCCTTGTACACGTGTTAGTTAAACCTTTGTACCAATTATATACTATATACAAACAATTATACTTCCATTATTATTTATATCCCACATTTAGTTTGTAATAAACATCACTCATAGTATTAACTACAGTGTTGATTCAAGAGTGATATATTTTTCCAAGACATTGGCCTAAAGTGTTTTTTAAATGTGTGAATGGAACTGGAACATTTTAAGGAATCATCCAAACTGTTCCACAGATGAACCCCCCTGACAGAAATACATCTACTTTTTAAGCTCGTTCTTATGTTTGCTTTCTGAAAGACAGCTGAGCCTCTGAGGTCATAGGGACTCTACCTAGGTTTGAACCTCTCCTGTAGACACCGAGGCAGCATGTGGTTATGAGCTTTATACGTCACAATAGCAGTGTTGAGGTCAACAAGATCGTGCAGATTTAATGTTTTTAATTTAATTTAATAAACAGAGCATTGGTATGGTCATGATAATCCACATAATTTACAATTCTAATGGATTTATTTTGAAGTAAGAACATAGAGTTGATGTTTGATTTATAATTGTTACCCCAGATTTCAACACAATAATTAAGATATGGGAGTACGAAATAGTTATATAACATGTTAAGAGCCTTTTGATTTACAGAGTTTTTAATTTTATGTAACAGCAATCATTTTTGCCATCTCTGTCTTAAGTATATTTATGTATATTTTTATAGTTTAATAATTATTACTTATAATTTACTGTACATAGCTAACTTCATTCAAATTGCCCTAGGGAAACTGGGTAACACGTGGCACACTGGCAAAGCTTAACCTATTGTTACTATAACAATCTACAATTCTTCTTCGCTTTCTTCCCCTCCATTTATCTGCTTTCTTTTGTATTTCAAGTTATCATTACATATATGTATTGTAGCATTTGAACAATTGTATTGATGATAATAATTGTTATTATTCATTATCAATAGCGCTATTTCTATTGATATTTGTATTGCTCCATTTGTAGTGTAATAATCCTCATTGTCATATCTGTATTTTTATTTATTTCACTAACTGCTTCTTTGCTATCACTTTTACCATCATAATTGTACATATCCTGTTTGCTGATGTTGCTCTATTGTTGTTGTTGTTGTTGTTGTTGTCTCTCTGTCTTATCCCCCTCTTGTCCCCACAATTTCCCCCTCTGTCTTCCTTTTTTTTCTCTTTCTATCCCCTCCTGCTGCGGCCCGACTGCACCAAATAATAATATAAATCCATTCAATAAAGTCAAACACAAATAAGGCAACAAGAGAAGTATCCCACACTTCTCTTTTGTAAAGTAAATTTGTGCATCTACATCAACTATATGATTTGCCTGAGTAGCTGGACGGGACAAAAAAAAAAAAAATTAAAAAAAATTAAACAAAAACAAACAAATTGGATCTGATTTGGAATGGACTACTTAGCATTGCCCCTGCAGACAGGAACTTCTACAACAAAACAAACTAACCATACTTGTCAAAGGTGAAACTGTATCCCAAAATCTGCTCCCGTTTTTACTGCCTGATTTTGTTTTCCGCTCACCTCGGAGTCTCTTCAGCCTCTTTTCTTTGCGTTTCTTGCGTATGATGAAGAGGAGAGCCACGCCAAGAGTGACCAGGATCACAGGGCAGCCGATAGAAAACAGCTTCTTCACGTCGTCGTTTTTTTCCAGGGGAGACTTGATTGGAGGAATGGTGCCTGCAGGGATGAAAATTAAAATTAAATCAACATAAAAAACACAAGATACACTTACAATTAGTGCACCAACCCAAAAAACCTCCCTCCCCCATTTACACTCATTCACACAAAAGGGTTGTTTCTTTCTGTTATTAATATTCTGGTTCCTACATTATATATCAATATATATCAATACAGTCTGCAAGGGATACAGTCCGTAAGCACACATGATTGTGCGTGCTGCTGGTCCACTAATAGTACTAACCTTTAACAGTTAATTTTACTAATTTTCATTAATTACTAGTTTCTATGTAACTGTTTCTGTATTGTTTTACTTTCTTTTTTATTCAAGAAAATGTTTTTAATTTATTAATCTTATTTTATACATTTAAAAAAAAAGTACCTTATCTTCACCATACCTGGTTGTCCAAATTAGGCATAATAATATGTTAATTCCACGACTGTATATATCGGTTGATATCGGTATTGGTAATTAAAGAGTTGGACAATATCGGAATATCGGATATCGGCAAAAAGCCATTATCGGACATCCCTAATTAAAACTCATTGTGTCATTACAATGAGGGCATTTATTTATCTAAACTGCAAAAAAGACATAGTGGGAATTGCAAAAGGGGACACTTGAAAAGAGGCTGTTATTTATTAAATTGTTTACTTGTGCAAAACTTGACAACCAGAAAACAGCTAAATGTCCTCCAATAAGCACACACGTTTGGTCGTTTCCTGTATTTTAGTGACGTCGTTTCCAAAAGGTAAATATGGTAGACTGTAGCCTACTAGGAGCTAGCAGCTACACAACAGCTAAGCTTACAATAGCACACATACTAAAGCTACATACTATGTGTCCTTAAATGAACAATACTGGAGTCTAAAACACAAAATGTGTCAATTTTCAAATGTTACTAATACTTACAAAGTCTGTAAGGCAGAACCATGTTAGCCTGAAAGTGTATTAAAAAATTACTGCATCATGAGTTTATGTCATGATTTATTGGGACCACTAGGTGCTACCAAAACAAATTAATACTTCACTTCTATTTAAAGCCAGCATTAGTCAATTCCAGTTACCTTATTTTTCGGACTATAAGTCGCAGTTTTTTATATATGTTTTTTTTTTTCCTTTTTTACTATGCATTTTCGGCAGGTGCGACTTATACTCCGGTGCGATTTATACTCTGAAAAATACAATAATAGGTTAGATTAAATAGGTAACAAAAGCTAGAAAAATATTTAATGTTTCATCTGTGTATTGTTTTTCACACCTAACACTGTTCTGTTTTTTTTTTTTAGCAATTTCACTTCATTTAAGCCTTTTCTAACGTTCCACATTATAAAATAATAAGGGTGTAACGGTACACAAAAATCTCGGTTCGGTACGTACCTCGGTTTAGAGGTCACGGTTCGGTTCATTTTCAGTACAGTAAGAAAACAACAAAATATAAAAGTTTTGGTTATTTATTTACCACATTTGTAAACAATGGCTTTATCCTTTTAACATTGGGAATACTATAATAATTTTGCCCAAAAATAGAAATAGCTCTGTGTGTGATGGATGTGAGCCACCACTAGGCTGATCAGTGCAACAGCAGGCAGTCATGAATGCTAAGGATAACAATAACATACATATACACACAGGGTCCATTGCCAGGGTAATGTGGTCAACATATATACAATAAAAACTAAATAAGATAAGGCTCAGAATGGTTTCTTAACAAAACCTTTCTACATATAAAGTGCAACATTAAACTGCCTCAAGTTGTTGCTCGGATTAAATAAAATGACAAAACTTGTCTTCTACGTATAAAAAGTGCAACATGAAACAGTTTCAAGTCAACTCAGCATCAGATTAACTATTCTTTCCTCCCCCAGCCTTTAACCCTGGTGACTTTCACTCAATCTTCATGTTTTTTGCCAGAAAAATCAGTTCATCCACATTGTCTGCAGATAGAGCAGACCTGCTTGCAGTTACGGGGCGGTATAGCTCGGTTGGTAGAGTGGCCGTGCCAGCAACTTGAGGGTTCCAGGTTCGATCCCCGCTTCCGCCATCCTAGTCACTGCCGTTGTGTCCTTGGGCAAGACACTTTACCCACCTGCTCCCAGTGCCACCCACACTGGTTTAAATGTAACTTAGATATTGGGTTTCACTATGTAAAGCGCTTTGAGTCACTAGAGAAAAAGCGCTATATAAATATAATTTACTACTACTACTACTACTACTACTACTACAACGTCTCCAGCTGTGGAAAATACCCTTTCGCTGGGCACGGAGGAAGCAGGTATGGCGAGGTAGTGCCTGGCTAACTTGGCAGTAAGAGGATGTATGGGCTCATTGTTCTTCCACCATAGAAGTGGGTCAAAATCTAGTTTTTAATGCAATATGGTCTTAAATCTGCCGCTATAAAAACACCAACGACATTTGTTATTGCTTGAGCCCTGTCTGAATTGCCGAGGAGAGGCTGCTTGAATGCGGTGGGGAGCTGTGTTTGCACCACGCTCGTCTTTCTCTTAGTTGAAGCGATGTTCACTTGGGGGTGGTGCCGCTTCAAATTGGTTTGCATGTTTGATTTGTTGGCAGAAGCATACCCTACTTCTGCTGAACAATGTCGGCAAATCGTCCTCCATTGTTGTATCGCACCGCGAAGCCGAAGTGTTCCCAAAAGGGAGATCTTAACGAGGCAGAAGGGTCTTCCAGCTCTGGCTTTTGCATGTTGTCGTAGCCCGGTCGTTGCTAGCAGGCCGTGTGTTGTGCCTCTGTGTGCATTGTTTACACAACGTGCGGTACGCTACTTAATATGTCCGTGTGGAAAGTTGTTCGGTACACCTCCGAACGGAACCGAAACCCCTGTACCGAAATGGTTCAATACAAATACACGTACCGTTACACCAGTGACGTGCAGTCACTAGAGGCAGGTGAGGCGGGGCCACTGCGTTGTGCCTCACCATGGATTGCGGACTCGGCTAACTGCTGGCCTGCTGTGCAGTGAGACCGTATTGCTATATGAACTATATTATACATTTCCATAGTTTAGTTAGCTGAGGTATATAATGTACAGTGTATTTTGTCAACAACTGTATGTGTGTAACGTATTTCTTGTGCTGAGCGATCATAAAACGGCTGCAAAAGACGCACTGGCTGAGGCTCCAGTAATCCCGCCTTCTGCACCCCCGCCGTATAATTGTTATATCAACTAAAGCCCACACTTAAACTTTCCACGTGCAAGATTGAATCTATTTAAAAAAGTTATTTCATAAGAAGCCAAAAAGTGCAAAAACAATAATGTTCGTGTTGGAGGAGTTGTGAATGACTGCAGGGCCACAACATTTGGTACACCTGCAGACTGCAGGTGTATCTAATTCACAACTCCTCCAACACGAACATTATTGTTTTTGCACTTTTTGGCTTCTTATTAAATAACTTTTGTAACCTATTTTTATGGGCTTTCCTCTTTGTGATGTTAAGTTCCTGTTATGCGCTGTTATACAGTATATGCCTTGAGCTCTTATTTTGAAGGCGCTAAGAGCGGAAGTGATGACACGTTGGAGTTGAGCGGAAGTTTTTGAAAGAAGGTAAATAAAGTGGTCCTCGTGTAAACTGGAGCCTCCGTGTTTGTTATTTTGTAGTTTCATACAGTATAGGCGACATTTATAAACCCTCGGTTACACTTTTTAAAATAGATTCAATCTTGCACGTGGAAAGTTTAAGTGAGGGCTTTAGTTGATATAACACTCTCGTCAGGGGGTGCATTAATCCGGCACAACAGCGGCTCATGGACTTATTTTATAAGTAAAGGTAAGACCATAATAACGTTTTTTTTTATTAAATGTGCTTTTTTGTGTGGTACAGTTTGTATGTGTAAAGTTAAAGTTAAGTTAAAGTACCAATGATTGTCACACACACACTAGGTGTAATGAAATTTGTCCTCTGCATTTGACCCATCCCCTTGATCACCCCCTGGGGGGTGAGGGGAGCAGTGGGCAGCAGCGGCGCCGCGCCCGGGAATAATTTTTGGTGATTTAATAACCCCCAATTCCAACCCTTGATGCTGAGTGCCAAGCAGGGAAGAATGCTGGTATGAGCTTTTAAACATTACCCGTTAACTGCTGCCAATCAAATGGTGAATAAGATACTCTTTAGGGTTCATATGTTTGTAAATCTGACTGTGATGAAGTCAGTGCCTCACCAGCCATGAACCTCACCGCACGTCACTGCTTTACACCCTTATAAAATGGTACAAGTATGTAAAATCAGTAGATATTGGTGCTGGTGTCGTATTGGGTTACTCAAAGCTCCAATATCGGTATCGAAAGTGAAAAAGTTGTATCGGTACACCCTTATTTTTGGAGATCTCGCACCAGGCATTTCACTAAATGACATTAATTGGAGTATTTACGGTATCATCCTTGCAGACAACAATAAGGAGAGTAGTTAACTCACTGCCGTCATAATCCAGAGTGGCAAACTGGGAGCTCTGGTTGCCACAACCGGCGCTGTTGCAGGCTTTCATCTTCAGCTCATACCAGGTGGCCTCACGCAGCTCGGCCAGGAACACGTCAGTGGTGGCGTTGGTGCGCACGTTCTGCCATGCCCACGTTCCTGCAGAATTGTTGCAACGTTGAGGCGTGTTTAAGGATGCCAAGCGAAGTGGCTTACCTTTCGGGCGAAACTCCAGAGTCACGGCGCTGATTGGACAGCCGCCGCTGGCCCAGCCCTGCAGATTGAGGCGGGCGTGGCTTGAGTTGATGTGGGTGAAGACAGGCTGGTCCTTGTTGAACTGGGGCTCTAGAAAATAACCAGTCATTGTTATAACTGAATATGTACTCCACTGCAGTATAAAAGAGGATTTAAGTCAAATCAGTAATTTCCTCATCAGTCTTCCTCTGACCTCGGCCGTGGGTCTTTGCTTCGATGATCTCGCTGATGCGTCCCGCCCCCACGCTGTTCTTGGCCGCCAGCTTGACTTTGTACCAGGTGCCGCAGCGCAGGTTGTCCAGTTTGAAGGAGCGCTCGGTGGAACTGATGAACACATCTTTCCACTCCTCTGTGTTGTCCACAGAGTACTGCAGCACAAAACCTGCACACACAAACGTTGAGAGGACATGCATCAGGTAAATCACAGCACCTGACATAATGTGGTGTCCTATCTGACGCCCTTGGTGTCACTGTGTTAACAGCTTTACAAAATAGATCTATTGTCCACTAGGTGGCAGTATGAGTCTGGTCTTCCTCAGCTACCATTAACACAATGACAAGGATGCTGCTGACTGAGCGTCCATCTTAAGCTAATTAGTTGTATTTTACCATGAATTGATTAACGTGGACCCTGACTTAAACAAGTTGAAAAACGTATTCGGGTGTTACCATTTAGTGGTCAATTGTACTGTACTGTGCAATCTACGAATAAAAGTTTCAATCAATCAATCAGCTGTCTTAAAGAGCAAACGTCCTCCATTTCTGTTTGTAGTATTTTGTTTACTCATTATACATACATAGCTGCCCTTTTCCTTAGTTTTGCATTAGATATATTAGGCCTGCATGCACTCACTGTATTGAGTATATGAAACATCCCATTCGCTGTAGTTTGCATTGCTGGAAATTTTCTTTGCATGATACTACGAGAGCAAGGGTGCCCAAACTTTTTTGCTTCCTGCCAAAAAACAGCAAATTTAAGCATTAAACACAAAAAACCTAAATGTAAATAATAAAGTCCTTATAATTACTGCCAATAACAATGATATATTATAATGAGTTGGCCTTGCAATGATCGTGTGAGATTTCGTCACTCCGGATACGATACCAAAATTGGAGCCTTGAGTATTGGATATTAATATGTTATCAACAGGAATCATACATACATTTATCATTTTGAAGTGTGTAATGTTAGAAAAGGCTTTATCAAGTGAAATTAGTCAAATAGACAACACTAATCTATTTATTATTAACCGTCTGAAATGGACTTATGCTGTCTTTAAAGGGGAACATTATCACCAGACCTATGTAAGCGTCAATATATACCTTGATGTTGCAGAAAAAAGACCATATATTTTTTTAACCGATTTCCGAACTCTAAATGGGTGAATTTTGGCGAATTAAACGCCTTTCTATTATTCGCTCTCGGAGCGATGACGTCACGTTGTGACGTCACATCGGGAAGCAATCCGCCATTTTCTCAAACACATTACAAACACCGAGTCAAATCAGCTGTGTTATTTTCCGTTTTTTTGACTGTTTTCCGTACCTTGGAGACATCATGCCTCGTCGGTGTGTTGTCGGAGGGTGTAACAGCACGAACAGGGACGGATTCAAGTTGCACCAGTGGCCCAAAGATGCGCAAGTGGCAAGAAATTGGACGTTTGTTCCGCACACTTTACCGACGAAAGCTATGCTACGACAGAGATGGCAAGAATGTGTGGATATCCTGCGACACTCAAAGCAGATGCATTTCCAACGATAAAGTCAAAGAAATCTGCCGCCAGACCCCCATTGAATCTGCCGGAGTGTGTGAGCAATTCAGGGACAAAAGACCTCGGTAGCACGGCAAGCAATGGCGGCAGTTTGTTCCCGCAGACGAGCGAGCTAAACCCCCTGGATGTCTTGGCTCACACCGTCCCTTATGCCACCGAAGATGATCAAGAGAAGAATATCGACCCTAGCTTCCCTGGCCTGCTGACATCAACTCCAAAACTGGACAGATCAGCTTTCAGGAAAAGATAGCGGATGAGGGTATGTCTACAGAATATATTAATTGATGAAAATTGGGCTGTCTGCACTCTCAAAGTGCATGTTGTTGCCAAATGTATTTCATATGCTGTAAACCTAGTTCATAGTTGTTAGTTTCCTTTAATGCCAAACAAACACATACCAATCGTTGGTTAGAAGGCGATCGCCGAATTCGTCCTCGCTTTCTCCCGTGTCGCTGGCTGTTGTGTCGTTTTCGTCGGTTTCGCTTGCATACGGTTCAAACCGATATGGCTCAATAGCTTCAGTTTCTTCTTCAATTTCGTTTTCGCTACCTGCCTCCACACTACAACCATCCGTTTCAATACATGCGTAATCTGTTGAATCGCTTAAGTCGCTGAAATCCGAGTCTGAATCCGAGCTAATGTCGCTATACCTTGCTGTTCTATGCGCCATGTTTGTTTGTGTTGGCATCACTATGTGACGTCACAGGAAAATGGACGGGTGTATATAACGATGGTTAAAATCAGGCACTTTGAAGCTTTTTTTAGGGATAATGCATGATGGGTAAAATTTTGAAAAAAACTTAAAATAAAATAAGCCACTTAGAACTGATTTTTAATGGTTTTAACCCTTCTGAAATTGTGATAATGTTCCCCTTTAAGTGCTGTTTTTTCAGCAACACCTCGTGGTCAAAATAATTCATTAAGCTTATGACGTCAGTTGAATGATGCAGACCCGTTTGTTACTGGATACTTTTTTAAAACACCCCTTCGTTGGAGACTTTGTATCAGTAGGCAGTATGCAAATATAATTACTTGATACTTGTTTATGTTGACCAATGGTATTTTAGACGGCAATATTGTTCAATTAAGGATAAGTATGTATAGCTTGTTTGCTATTGTGTGCTTAGCTGTTGTGTTGCTACTAGCTCCTAGTAGCCTATACTCCACCATATTTACTTCTCGTAAATTATTTAAATAAAATACAAGAAAAGACCAACCGTGTGTGCTTATTGAAGGACATATAGATGTTAACTGGATGTCGAACTTTGCACAAATAACCACGCCACAGGACTGCTTATATTAAAGCTAAAATTGGGAAGTTTGGATGCAAGTCGATATAATCTGATACTTTATTGCTGATATCGGACTGATATGATATCCGATATCAATATTGGATTCGGACACCCCTAGTGAGATTAAAAGAATGTCACTATATATATGTATAACATTTGGGAAGCCACCCTTTGGCAGGCCAAACCTAATGACTCAACGGGCCAAATTGTGCTAAAGTAAGTGATGCCGCTGTACATTTCTGGAGAACACAACAACAAATACCAAAATTGGGGGTTAAGGTAAGATGTTGACATTACGTCTAAATTGGTGACATGAGCTGGCTTGCTGCTCAGTGGCCTTGTGGTGAGAGTTGAGATCTGAGATCGGTAGGTCGTGAGTTCAAACCTCAGCCAAGTCATACCAAAGACTATAAAAATGGGACACATTACCTCCCTGCTTGGCACTCAGCATCAAGGGTTGGAATTGGGGGTTAAATCACCAAAATTATTCCCGAGCGCGGCCACCCCTGCTGCTCACTGCTCCCCTCACCTCCCAGGGGGTGGAACAAGGGGATGCAGAGGGTAATTTCAACACACGTAGTGTGTGTGTGTGTGACTATCAGTGGTACTTTCAAAGTAAACAAAGCCGGAAATGTGTCCCGTGAAAAACCGTCTGACCGGAACTATCTAATAACTAAAGTTCCTTGGGTGAATAATGTAAACTCACCACACCGGTATGTTTCAGCGCTTTCATGGCGAGTTAACTGACAGATATAAGTAAGATCTTTACACTACTTTATATTAAAAATGGCAACAGCGGAGGATGAATGTCCCATAACAAGAAGATAGAGAAAAATAAGAAGCTTATCGACTACGGTTTTGGCATGGACTACTACCTGCTCAGTGGCCTAGTGGTTAGAGTGTCCGCCCTGAGATCGGTAGGTCATGAATTCAAACCCGAGTCATACCAAAGACTATAAAAATGGGACCCATTACCTCCCTGCTTGGCACTCAGCATCAAGGGTTGGCATTGGGGGTTAAATCACCAAAAATTATTCCCGGGCGTGGCCACCGCTGCTGCTCACTGCTCCCCTCACCTCCCAGGGGGTGGAACAAGGGGATGCAGAGGGTAATTTCAACACACGTAGTGTGTGTGTGTGTGTGTGACTATCAGTGGTACTTTCAAAGTAAATCAATCAAAGTCTATTTATATAGCCCTAAATCACGTGTCTCAAAGGGCTGCACAAGCCACAACGACATCCTGGGCTCGGATCCCAAATAAGGGCAAGGAAAAACTCAACCCAATGGGGTTACGATGAGAAACCTGGGCGACTGGTGCAATGGACGTGGAGTGGCTCTAGTTAATAGTGTGAGAGTCCAGTCCATAGTGGATCTAGTTAATAGTGTGAGTCCAGTCCACAGTGGATCTAGTTAATAGTTAATTTACTTTAACTTAACTTAAACAAAAAACATACCTCTGATGGAGCTTCCGCCATTGTCTCCTGGTATCCAGGCTAGCGTGATGGAGGAGGTGGACGTGGTGGACACAGTGAGACGAGGCTGGTCTGGGGGAACTGAACAAAAACAAAACAGACATACAAGTAGAAACTCAATAAAAACGTAACAAACCCCTCCCCCCCCCCAAAAAAAACCCAGATGCTGTCCGTTTTCCACCTTGCACTAAAAGATTGACGATGATGGTGTCAAAGCCCAGCGTGTTGGTGGCCGTGCAGGTGTAGTACCCAGAATCTTCTGCTTTGACAGAGCGCAGCACCAGCGTGCCATTAGTCATGATGAGGCGCTGTCCATCCAGAGACACTGGGATGGCGGTGTTCTCACTAGCACAGAAAGACGGGTCACATTTACGCCACAATGTAATCATATTAGACCCAATTTTGTGGTAACGTCTCACCTGTCTTTAGTCCACTTAATACTCGGTGTCGGCTCTCCTACAGAGTTGCAGGGCAGTCGAACCTCTTTCATCCACGGAGTGGTCACCGTCCTCCCGAAGGACAGGATCTTAGCTGGGGCTGATAGAACACAGACAGGGCGATATCATAATTGAATACTATTATATGGAAGTTGAATTAGAAGTCAAATGCCAAGATTGCATAATGTATGTTATGATGCAACACTCATGAATCGGCCTGTGGACACAAAAGGGTGCAAATTTGTCAATACATGTACCTGCAAGAGCTGAATTAGGGCCAAAAGTTTTAAAAATTCAACTTTGAAACTGGAATTTTGAAAAAAAAAATTCAAACAACTTTATTAATCCCTCCAGGGGCAATTTAATTTGAGCAGCACGTTGTCGTAGTTCACAAAGCCTACATGGCTCACAATAAATAAAAGGTCAATAAATACAAACCCCGTTTCCATATGAGTTGGGAAATTGTGTTAGATGTAAATATAAACGGAATACAATTATTTGAAAATCATTTCCAACCCATATTCAGTTCAAAGACAACATATTTGATGTTCAAACTGATAAAACATTTTTTTTTTGCAAATAATCATTAACTTTAGAATTTGATGCCAGCAACACATGACAAAGAAGTTGGGAAAGGTGGCAATAAATACTGATAAAGTTGAGGAATGCTCATCAAACACTTATTTGGAACATCCCACAGGTGAACAGGCAAATTGGGAACAGGTGGGTGCCATGATTGGGTATAAAAATAGATTCCATGAAATGCTCAGTCATTCACAAACAAGGATGGGGCAAGGGTCACCACTTTGTCAACAAATGCGTGAGCAAATTGTTGAACAGTTTAATAACACCATTTCTCAACCAGCTATTGCAAGGAATTTAGGGATTTCACCATCTACGGTCCGTAATATCATCAAAGGGTTCAGAGAATCTGGAGAAATCACTGCACGTAAGCAGCTAAGCCCGTGACCTTCGATCCCTCAGGCTGTACTGCATCAACAAGCGACATCAGTGTGTAAAGGATATCACCACATGGACTCAGGAACACTTCAGAAACCCACTGTCAGTAACTACAGTTGGTCGCTACATCTTTTAGTGCAAGTTAAAACTCTCCTATGCAAGGCAAAAACCGTTTATGAACAACACCCAAAAACGCCGTCAGCTTCGCTGGGCCTGAGCTCATCTAAGATGGACTGATACAAAGTGGAAAAGTAATCTGTGGTCTGACGAGTTCACATTTCAATTTGTTTTTGGAAACTGTGGACGTCGTGTCCTCTGGACCAAAGAGGAAAAGAACCATCCGGATTGTTATAGGCGCAAAGTTGAAATGCCAGCATCTGTGATGGTATGGGGGTGTATTAGTGCCCAAGACATGGGTAACTTACACATCTGTGAAGGCGCCATTAATGCTGAAAGGTACATACAGGTTTTGGAGCAACATATGTTGCCATCCAAGCAACGTTACCATGGACGCCCCTGCTTATTTCAGCAAGAAAATGCCAAGCCACGTGTTACATCAACGTGGCTTCATAGTAAAAGAGTGTGGGTACTAGACTGGCCTGCCTGTAGTCCAGACCTGTCTCCCATTGAAAATGTGTGGCACATTATGAAGCCTAAAATACCACAACGGAGACCCCGGACTGTTGAACAACTTAAGCTGTACATCAAGCAAGAATGGGAAAGAATTCCACCTGAGAAGCTTAAAAAAGGTGTCTCCTCAGTTCCCAAACGTTTACTGAGTGTTGTTAAAAGGAAAGGCTATGTAACACAGTGGTGAACATGCCCTTTCCCAACTACTTTGGCACGTGTTGCAGCCATGAAATTCTAAGTTAATTATTATTTGCAAAAAATAAATAAAGTTTATGAATTTGAACATCAAATATCTTGTCTTTGTAGTACATTCAATTGAATATGGGTTGAAAAGGATTTGCAAATCATTGTATTCCGTTTATATTTACATCTAACACAATTTCCCAACTCATATGGAAACTGGGTTTGTACATAAACAATACAACACTCTGAAAAATTTAAAAGTTTAAGAGTTTAAGAGTCTGAGTGCAAAGGGGACGAATGATTTGGAAAAACGATTTGTTTTACACAATGGAAGGGCATAATGTCGCCCTGAAGGCAAGAGAGAGAATTCCTCTGCAAGGACGTGGCTCGGGGAGGCTACAATGCTCTCTGCTTTTCGGAGGACTTGCTGGTTGCAGAAGAAGTTTAAGTCTCTTAGTTTTACTCCGGTAATCTTAGAGCAAGACTTAACGATACTAGTCAGGCTGTATCGGTCTTTAATTGAAAGACAGTGAAACCAACAAATAAAAGAAAAACACATAAGACTCTCAATAAATGTTTGACAAAAACGACTGAGTATAACAGGCCTGACAGAGAAATAATTACATATCCTGAGAAGATGAATTCTCTGTTGTGCCCGCTTCACTATAAAATCGGTGTTCACATCAAACTTGTCAAAAAAGGTCCCCAAATATTCATATGATGAAACAATGTCAACTTTTTTGTTATGTATAATGCACTCCGTAGACATTTCCTTTTTACATCTAATATAATGATGATGTACTCTGTTAATTATTTTGAACAAATCATTTTAATTTATTTTGATATTTGAGCTGCTGTTTTTTTTTCAGATTCAAATCTCGTGTTTTATAGTGTCCATTTTTGTCCACTTTCATATCTTTCTTTTTCAGATTCAAATTTTCTCTCTTTCAGATTCAGACTTTTGACCCGGATTTCGTGTCGGCGGCGTGTCATCAACAGAGGGGTGTGGCATCATGACAGACAGCTTCGCGAAAATGATTAGGGGGCGTTCCCCACCCGCCTTCAGGGAATGCAATGTGATGCTATTTATTTATTAGGTATTGTGTATAAAACCAAAACAAAATTAAAAACACAAAATCAATACAGAATAACTTAATTTAAACTGTAATTGATTTAGGTTTCTATTTTCATTTAATTAATTAGTCTCGTTGTCCCATGTCTTTTAGCCTTGTCGATATTAGCATGCTGATTTTAATCTGCATGGTGAGCATCTCTTTCTCCATTCTTGATTCCATTTTTCTCATATTTCTTCGGTCATATGCGGTTCAAGCTGACTCAGGCTTCTGCGATAACCAGGAAGCCTGATGTGGAGAACTGTAACTGTATAATCGGGGGATTGACGCAGACACGAATAGGTAACTACATGTTACAAAACCACCCCAAGGTTGATGTTGGTTATACTCGGCTCATAATACACAACTATAGTGCATTCAAGGACGGCTAAATAAAGTGGAAAAGCGAACGCTTGGCGCAACACAATGAAACAAAATGACACAGACATGCAAAAACTGAGGGCTTTCTAACGGTATATTAATTTTTTATAAAATAATTGGGGCTCTGGTGTAGTCTACATAAAGTGTTGAGTTGAATTTACTTATTTCGTACGATCTTGAAGGCAACATGATAGGATGATTCCAAATTACGCAAAATTTGTGCCGAAATTCTCAATTTGAAAAAGAAATATCTGAAACTAAAAATATCATTAAATTAAAAAAGATTTTAATTAAAAAAAAGAAGCTCAAATATCAAAGTTTAAGAAAGTGGAAAATGAAAATAAAGAATGCCATCCATCCATTTTCTACCGCTTATTCCCTTCGGGGTCGCGGGGGGCGCTGGAGCCTATCTCAGCTACAATCGGGCGGAAGGCGGGGTACACCCTGGACAAGTCGCCACCTCATCACAGGGCCAACACAGATAGACAGACAACATTCACACTCACATTCACACACTAGGGCCAATTTAGTGTTGCCAATCAACCTGTCCCCAGGTGCATGTTTTTGGAGGTGGGAGGAAGCCGGAGTACCCGGAGGGAACCCACGCAGTCACGGGGAGGACATGCAAACTCCACACAGAAAGATCCCGAGCCTGGGATTGAACCCCAGACTACTTAGCACCTTCGTATTGTGAGGCAGACGCACTAACCCCTCTTCCACCGTGCTGCCCAAAATAATTACTAGAGTGAATCACAATTATATTTCACCTGAAAAAATGCTGTGCACTTAATTTAATTTTATTTAAATTACACCGATGTAGTTTTAACATCAAAACATATTTTTTCAGTTTAAAATTTTCCAAGTACAACACATTTTGGCCCTAATTTAGCTCCAGACTTCAAGTACTATTATTTTTCAGGCAAATACACCACATTGTAGTGCTGTTATTACCTACACCTTAAAGTTTGACCCCATAAGTCAGACTGACTTGAAATTTCTCACGCTCCACATGACACCTACCGTAACTTTATTTTTATTAGAAGAGCTGAGGAAAAGCTTAATGTCGCACTAGAGTGAGCTGTCCAATTTTTTACACATGACTGTAGCTCAAGCAGAACCAGAATGAATGATATCGTTCCGAATATAACATTATGTAAAAGAGAATGAGTACAAAGAATACAAGGGTGCAAAAAAATCCCTTCAACCTTAGGCCTCATCAACCTCACATTTTATTTTGACTGTCAAAGTTTCTTAATGGCAGCATTCTAGTCACAGTGCACTTATGCTCCGGTCGAATAAAATATATTACTCCCTTTTACGGCTGCAATCATACTCACACAAACCTCTTAGAGAGCGTAACATGATGAAACTGCTGCTCTAACTCTATTATGTAGTCCGTCTTTTAATCCAGCACCTATTGACTTAACTGGCCTCTGTTATTGCCAAGTGTATTAGTTAAGTCTTCTCTTGTCAGGCCCTTTTCTCCACCCTCACGTAACCCCTTCCATCAGCCCCCCTCGCTTCAGAGCAGTTCATGTGTTGCCCTTTGAACCCAAAAATCAATACAACGCCTTGCTTGGTCCGTGCACAATGCTTCAGCAGGAAGGGAAGCAGAAAGGATGGTGTCAGAATGTGTCAGTTAAGTAGCACTATTAGGCTGCCATCAATAAATCCTTTGTTTCCTATTTATTTACAACCATTCAGGGCTATTTGGGTTTTTTGGAGCTTGCATGTTTTATTAACAGCTGCTCTGTGCGGATTGAATTGCCTCTCTGGGGCAAATAACGTTTTTAAATTTGTATAAGAGCAGATCAGTGTCATAAACATGATTTAAACACCTTATCTAAAGTTCAATTCAAGCATGGCAGGCTTTTTAAGAGCCTTCGGAAACCTTGGCAAATGATGTATTTATATACTGCACTTAAAAAATATGTTATCTAATCGCAGAATTTGCACCGAGGATGTGCAGCAGCTTGAGAAAAATAAAGGGAACATTTTCACAAAACATTCATCCATCCAATTTTTACCGCTTATACAAGCACCAGAAAATCTTTATCGTTTATCGTAGGGCATCACAAGATGCACTATGGTCTCATTGTGCAATACCACTCTGCTTCTCAGGAGGCACTAGTCGTCGTCGTCGCGATCACTCAAAATGAGTATGATTGTCCTCTTGTTGGTGGGACTGCCTGTGTGTGGAATCTTTTAAAGTGGGGAGACTGGTGCACAGACAGCCACCACACTGTCCTTGGCAAAGAGAAGGCCAGGGTCCAATGGCATGGAGACCAAGACAATTGAGGGCCCATCTTTGCTGCAGCCTTCTTCCGCCTTTGTGACCGTTGTGGAGCTTCCATGCAACCATCATCCGCCCACTCCGCCGTTGAGGTCTTTTACGACGAGGGAGACGCGAAGACTCCAACGTCACTTCTTCGCTGTGGGGAGCTGTATCCGGTGGCAAGGGAAACCCAGGACGACCGGCACCTCCTCACAGCTGCAGGAGGCTGCCAGAGCTCTGGTCTGTCGAAGGACCGCTTATGGTGCGCCTACCAGCACTTGCTTTTCTCTCGGGGTGTGCTCCCCTAGCCTTTTGTCTTCCCAGACTAACCCACAAGGCAGCGGGGCAAGGCACTAGTAAGCCTTTGCAATACAGTGGGACCTCGATTTATGAACCCATCAGAATACAAACCTTTCGATTTACAAACCACAGGCCGATTAAAAATGAGTTGTATGAACCTCAATGTAGGAATGTTTCATCCACACCGAGCGCAGTCGTTTTATGCCTGCAGCATATTCATTGCGGGAGGGTTTATTGAACTCCGTGAGCAGAACAGTGTTGTTGTTAGCTACTGTGCTAATTGTGTGCTTTTTTAAAAGTGTTTTAGCCTTTTTACAGCGTTTTTCTATTTTTGCTAACTCAATATGAGTCCAAAGAAAGCAATGGACAAGTAATGTGTGACACATTCGGGAAGTAGTCACACGGTTGTCAACACTGCCCTCCTGCCCTTATCCGTATCCTTCCACTAAATGATCAACCAACAAGGTAGAGTGGATACATGTTTTAATTCCTAATCACCTGGCTGTTAAAGTTAAGGTGTTTTGTGGTTTCAAACTGTGAGTGCACCACAGGGCCAGTGACAGTGAGTGTGCGTGTCGGCTGGGCGGCTTAGAATGAGGACAATTAATTTTCTAGTTGTTGTTTTGGCTTTGTTATTAAATAGAAAGTTGACCTATCACCCCCTTGTTATGTTCGTTTGATAAACAGCAGGGAGTCCCCCAAATTGCCAAAATCCCTGTGGCGGTGGTAGCGTGGCTTGGGGCGTGGTCAACATGACACCATCATATAATTAGCATAATCTTTGTCGTCCAGTCGTTGTTAAATGTCCAATTTCTGCAATTTATTTAGATTTTATTCAGGGTTGAATGAAATCGTCTTCTTCTCTTCACATCATTGCTGCTTCACTGCGACATATATGCCTCGCTCTCGCCCCCTGTGAGGTGGCGAGAGTACTACATACATGAGCAACCCCAGTTTGGTGGCCGCCAGTTGAATAAACCTCTAATAGAGGCTTCTACAATCATTTTAAGTGCCTTAATCTTTATTAAAACAACTCGCAACATATCTAGCATCTATTTCTGGTGTTTTTGGAAATTGTACTTGTGTTTAGAAACGCTTTACTTCTGTCGCTCGATGTCCGCGACGAACA